>NC_047679.1:7265487-7565487 GCF_011762505.2 Arvicanthis niloticus
TGTGTGTGTGTGTGTGTGTGTTTCTTGTTCCGTTTCACCAGGAGATCTTGGTGCTGAGCCTGAGTGTTTACTAGATGCATGGCAAGGAATTTCCTTCCTAACAGAGAGAATACTTTTGGAGGGAGAAGTGATACAAAAGAGGCAGTTTTCACTTACATTGTGAAACGTGAAAATAAAGTGCTCAGCTGTTTTAGTTTAAAAAGTCTATTCGTGACACGCTTTTTTGGTTGGCAGATATTAATTACTGCTTCTATTTCACTGGGATTTATGGATCTGTTTAAATTGCTTATTTGATCTTAACTTTGGTAGGTAGTGTGTATCAGGAAATTTATTCATTTCATTTAGATTTCCCAATTTGGTAGACAGAATACAGGTTTTTAAAGCATGATCTTGCCCGGCAGTGGTGACGCACGCCTTTAATCCCAGCACTTGGGAGGCAGAGGCAGGTGGATTTCTGAGTTCGAGGCCAGCCTGGTCTACAGAGTGAGTTCCAGGACAGCCAGGGCTACACAGAGAAACCCTGTCTCAAATAAATGAGTAAATAAATAAATAAATAAATAAATAAAGCATGATCTTACAATTCTCTGTATTTCCTTGGTGTCTGTTTTATGTCTCCCTTTTTATCCTTAATTTGGATAAGGGTTTGTCCATCTTACTGATTTTCTCAAAGAATTAACTCTTTGTTTAATTGATTCTTTGTATTGTTTTTTGTTTGTTTCTATCTTAGTGATTTCAGTCCTGACCTTGACTGTTTCCTGCTGTCTGCTCCTCTTGGGTGTGATTTCTTTGTGTTCTAAAGCTTTCAGGTGTGCTGTTAAGTAGCCAGTGTAAGATCTCTCAGTTTTTTTTTATGTAGGCACCTAGTGCTATGAATTTGCTTCTTAGACCCCTTTTCATTGTGTCCCCTAAGTTTGGGTATACTGGTATACTGTATCTAGAAAGTCATTCCTTAATTTCTATCTTGACTTTTTTTTTTTTTTTTTTTTTTTGGTTTTTCGAGACAGGGTTTCTCTGTGTAGTCTTGGCTGTCCTGGAACTCACTCTGTAGACCAGGCTGCCCTCGAACTCAGAAATCCACCTGCCTCTGCCTCCCAAGTGCTGGGATTAAAGGCGTGCGCTACCACCACCCGGTGACTCATTTTTTAATCATTAAAGTTTTTCAGTTTTCATAAGTTTGTAAGTTTTCTGTTGTTCCTATTGTGTAGATATCCAGTTTAATCTGTGATGGTCTGTTAGTATGCAAAATGTTGTTTCAATTTTCTTGTATCTGTTGAGACTTGCTTTGTGTCGGAGAATGTGGTCAGTTTGGGGGAAGCTCCATGAGGTGCTGAGAAGAAGGTATATTCTTTTGTGTTTGGGTGAAATGGTCTGGAAAGATCTTTTAGGTCCATTTGGTTTATAATGTCAGTTAGTGTTTCTCCAGGGCTTTTATTTATTTATTTTTGTCTGGATGACCTGTCTATTGTCAAGAGTGGGGTATTGAAGTTTCCCACTATCAGTGTGTGAAAAGTGTGTGATTTAAGCTATGGTACTATAGCGTTTCCTTTATGAACTTGGGTGCCCTTCTGTTTGGGGCATAGATGTTAAGAACTTCAATGTCTTCTTGTTGAATTTTCCCTTTAAGAAATTTTCCTCTATAAGGACCTCTAGCATTTAAATTCAAAGTTTCCCTTTTAGCACTGTTTTATCCATTTCCTGTCACTGTTTGCTTGTTCTCATAGATTTCTTTAAGGGTTTTCTTCATTTCCTCTTTAAGGACGTCTATCATATCCATAAAGGCTATTTTAAGGCCTTTGTCTTGTGCTTCAACTATGCTGCATTTCCCAGGGCCTGTTGTGGTAAGGTTGCTGGGCTCTAGTGGAGACATATTATCCTGACTGTTATCAATAGAGTTTTTATGCTGGCATCTAGGCATCTGGGTTTGGGATAATTGTAATTCTAGGTGCTAATACCTGGTCTTATCTTTACTGGGTGAGTGGTTTTTTTTCTCTTGGTTTCTATTGTCCTCTCTGGTTCTTAGGAGGGTGTGGTGGCTGTGTGTTGCCTGGTTGAGAATTCTTCTAGAATTCTGCTAGGTGTGGCCATGGTTTCAGGTAGAATGTATTCCTGGTTACTGGGAACTGACACTTAGGAAAGGGGATGGGCTGGGAGCCAGGGTGAGGGGTCCACAAGAGAGAGGAAAGCAAGCAGTTCTACCAGGATCTGCTTAGTCCTCTGGGAATGAGCTCAGAGAGTGAGGAGAGCCTAGAGCAGGTAGTCTGCTACAGAGCTGAGGATGAGACTGGGGGATTAGATTTGGAGAGGAGGCAGAGTGAAGATCTGAAGTTTGCCTGCCTACTTTGCTGGCAGGCTTGGCCAGTCGGTTCTTAAGGAATGCCTACTGGAGCTGAGGGCTGGGGTAAAGCAATGGGGAAGGAGGGAGGGAGGGAGGGAGGGAGGGAGGGAGGGTGGGTGGAGGAGATCAGGAGATTAGTGTAGTTTCCTGGAGACAGGGGCAGATTAAAGCAAACTTATTTTTTTCAAACATTTTTTAATTTGTCCATTGAATTAGTTTTATGAGTCTGCTTTAAAATATTTTGTTAGATAATCTTAATATGTATTTCACCTTACCGTTGGCATCTATGGGTTATATGTTGCCAGATTCTGTTGTTATTGTTTTGTTTTCAGATGAAAGCTCAGTATGTCACTGTAGCAGGCTTGGAACTTACAATGTGGACCAAGCTGGCCTCTAATTCAGCCTCCCAAGTGCTGTAGCTAAAGGCAGGAACCACCATCACCACGTCTAGCAAACAAAAGAAAATGTTTTAGTTTTGGGGAGGTGGGGAGGTCAGGCTCTCATAAGCCTAGACTGGCCTCAAACTCACTAGGTACTCAAGGCTGCTTGGGAATTCTTGCTCTACCTGCCTCCATCGTCTTTTTTTTTTTTTTTTTTTTTTTTTTTTTTTTTTTTTTGGTTTTTCGAGACAGGGTTTCTCTGTATAGCCCTGGCTGTCCTGGAACTCACTCTGTAGACCAGGCTGGCCTCAAACTCAGAAATCTGCCTGCTTCTGCCTCCCAAGTGCTGGGATTAAAGTCGTGCGCCACCACTGCCCGGCTGCCTCCATTGTCTTAAATGCTGACGTTGCAGGGGTGTGCCGGGACTTCCACTTTGCGCCGTCCTGGGGACTGAATCCTAGGCAAGTACTCTATCAATTAAACTATATCTTTGGCCCTACTATATATTTTTGAGACTTGGATATTTGGAGCATTATGTTATGGTGACTCATTTGAACTTTCTGGTTTTGCTGGCATTTTGAATGCTGCTCCAGCAGGGGAAAGGGGTAAAGTATCCTCTTATCGCTCAATCTCTGTGGACAACAGGGAGGAGTTTACTGCGGCTGTGTGGGAAATCTAGGCTCAGGTAGGCTCAATGTTGCTGAGGATAGTAAAATTCTTCTGCCTCCTCGCCTGGCTTCCTGGGGTACCATCCAAGAAGGAAGTGTATACAGGCCCTCTGTGTGCTTGCCTCCCTCCCATGCAATAGTAGGAAGTGTGTTGGTTCCACAGTTGACCTGCCCTAATAAGATAGGATGGGAGACTGTCTTAGTTTGCTTTAATACCTGTGATAAAGACCATGACCAAAAGCAACCTGAGGAGGAAAGGGTTGGTTTCAGCTTATAACTCTTAGGTCACAGTCCATCACTGAGAGAAATCAGGGCAGGAACCTGGAGGCAGGAGCTGAAGCTGAGACCATGGAGGGGTGCTGCTTACTGGCTTGCTCCCCATGACTTGCTCAGTCTGCTATCATCTACTTCCCAGGCCCACCTGCACAGGAGCAACACCACCCACAGTGGGCTGGGCTTTCCTATGTTAAACACCAATCAAGAAAATGCCCTACAGGTTTGCCTACATGTCACTTGTAGAATTTTCTCAGTTGAAGGGCCCCTTTTCCAGATGATCTGAGTTTGTCAAGCTGACAAAAAAAACTAAGCAGCACAAGTAACTTATTATAGCAAGACAAGTGTGGAATTTGAGACCCTCCACTAGGCCTTTGTTGGCACTGGCAGGGGTGAAGCCATAGTTTTTGCTTTAGTGTCTTCTTGGTGGAACACGGTCTCTGTCTAAAACTCCTCTGTCTGCAGATGCTGGTCCTTTCCTGGTCTTTTGGTTAACACATTTCTCTTTTGTTATGTTTTATTTATTTGTTTATTTACTTATTCTATACTGAGATAGACTTGCTATGTAGCCTAGGCTGTCCTCAGATTCAAGATCTTCCTTCTTTGACTTCCCAAGAGGTGGGATTACTGGCAGGAGCCATCATATCCAGATCTTTCCTGGTCCTTTGGCTAGGAAGAACAGGCTTTTCCTGGGACTTTAAAAGTCTGCTCTCATTGATGCTCTGAGTGCCGACTTCTTTTGGGCTGGAGATCTAGAATGTAGGCATCAAAAAGAAGCCAATGCCCTTGTGACTCTTGGGTACTGAAGCAAAGCCATCTTATGCTTGCTTTGAATATAATATCCTAAGTTTGTCCTTAGCAGGACTGACAGAGAAAAGAATGTCTATATCTTCATGGAAATAGTAGTCTCTTGAATTTTTAAAGGTTGCTAAATTATAACAGTTGTATGACAAAGGATACATATCTCACGTATGCAGGACAATGACTCTCTGTTAGTAATATAGCCATGTGACCCAGAAATACAGTAAAACAAAAAAACCACACACTGCCATCACCCCTAATAAGTTTCTTCTTCATGTTCCCTAGGCCTAAATGCAAAGTTTGCAGTATCCTAATTTCAGAGAGTATGGTTTTAGAGATGCCTGTTTTCATGTTTCAAAAGAGGGACCCTTTAAAAATACATATAAATATGTTCTGCTCTGCCATTCTCCTGCATAGGAAGCAACCATGGCATCCATCTATAATGGCGATGATCCTCAAACACTACTTCCATAAAGACCAGCAGCAGCAGTAGCCAGTGGACAATTGGTTTAACTAGCCAGGATGCAAGATCCATAGACACAAGGGCAGCCAGGCCAAGGAATGCCACACTGCCCTATCAGGCTCATAGTTAGGTAGCCCGTAGTGAGATACCACACCAGGGTCTGAGCTGGGAGGGGCTTCAGCCTAGGAAAACTCAGGGAGGCCAGCATCTGTAAGAAAGTGGCCCAGATTATTGGCTTCTCTGTGGATCCAAGGAACCAAAACAAATCCAATGAGTCACTACAGGCCAGTGTGCTGCAGCACCTGAAGGGGACTGGCCCCAAGCTCACACTTTTCTTCAGGAAGCCTTCTGCTTCCAAGAAGGGAGACAATCCACTGAAGAATTCAAATTGGACTCCCCAGCTAACAGGATCTGTGATGCCCATCCCGAATGGCTACAAAAAGGAGAAGGCCAGAGTCATCACAGAGAAATAGAAGAATTTCAAAAGGCTTTCTGTTGCCAGTTTTCACATGCCTGGTGCCAAATGCCTGAGTCTTTGGCATTTGAACAAAAAGGGCCAAGGAAACTGCAGCGCAAGATGTTGAGAAGAAAGGGGGAATGAGCTGTTGGAGCTCTGCAATACATTTTCAGTAAAGCAAGAATGAAAACAGAAACAAACAAATCCACAGAGAAATGGCTCAACAGGGGAAGGCTCTGCTTGCTGCCAAGCCTGACCACTATAAGAGCCCAAGACCACTGGGTAGAAGACGACTAGGAGAGATCCGGCTCCTGCAAGTTGTCCTCTGACCTACACATGTGTGCCACTGCATGTACACAGACACATATACACAAATAAATAAATGTACTAAAAATGTTTTAAATACATAAATAATTGGACATGCTACTACACACCTGTAATTCTTCTAGCACTTGGACCACAGAAGCAGGAGGATTCTGAGTTCAAGATAGAGGTCAGTCTAGGCTATATATCAAGACCCTTTTTTCTTTCTTTCTTTCTTTTCTTTTCTTTTCTTTCTTTCTTTCTTTCTTTCTTTCTTTTTTTTTTCTTTTTTTTTTTTTGAGACAGGGTTTCTCTGTGTAGTCCTGGCTGTCCTGGAACTCACTCTGTAGACCAGGCTGGCCTCAAACTCAGAAATCTACCTGCCTCTGCCTCCCAAGTGCTGGGATCAAAGGCGTGTGCCACCACCGCCCGGCGTCAAGACCCTTTCTAAAAACAAAGGCTGTATGTCTATCATGAACCAGTACCTGGATTTGAGGCTCAACATTGAAACACAAACACACACACCACACACAACATTGAAACACACACACACACACACACACACACACCAAACAAACAAGCAAACAAGCAATAAAAGGCCAACAGGATGGCTCAATGGGTAGAAGTGCTTGCCACACAAGCCTGATGACCTGGGTTCAATCCCTGGAACCATGTAAAGACAGAAGGAGAGAGCAGACATCACAAAACTGTCCTATGATGCCTCCCATCATCCACACAGAGAGATTAGTAAGTAATTAATTAAAAATAAGTGAATACTCTGAGAGGTTTGATGTTTTACCATTTTATTGATAAATGTAATGAATTAGTTTATCTTATTTTATTTTTGTTTAGAAAAAATAAATCACTAATCTTTGTAAGGCTTTATATTCTTTGGTCTTTACAATTCCTGTGGAATGGGTGATATAATTCTAATCTTTAAGGTGAAGAAAAACAAGTTTTTTGTTTGTTTCTTTGAGACAGGGTTTCTCTATGTAACTCTGGCTGTCCTAGAACTCATTCTGTTGACCAGGCTGGCCTGGAACTCACAGAGATCCATGTGCCTCTGCCTCCTGAGTGCTGGGATTAAGGGCATGAACCACTATTGTCCAGCTTTAAGATGGGAAAATTTAGGCTCAACAAAACAGAATGTTATATCCAAGGTCACCCAGGTAGACAGACTTAGTAGCCCCAGAAGGAAAGATTTGTCTATGTACCAATTTTCGAGAAGATTTTAATTGGCTCCATTTTGATCACATGACCACAGAATGACCATCAATAAGCGTGCAGGGTACTGTGATTGATCTCCTTGCTTACCACAGTCCTGAGGAGTCAAGGAAAGCAATTTGAAGTGACTTCAGAGGAATTGTCTTGGCCACCGTTCTATTGCTGTGAAGAGACACCATGACCAAGACAGCTCTTATAAGAGGAAGCATTTAATTGGGGCTGGTTTACAGTTTTAGAGGGTTAGTCTTTTATCATCTTGGCAACAGACTGATATGGCACTGGAGCAGTAGTTGAGACTTCTACATCCTTATCTGCAAGACTGGGCCTGGCTTTTGAAATCTCAAAGCCTACCCCAAATGACATACTGCCTCCAACAAGGCCAGGTAACTTACGAGAATCAGTTCTCTGCTTCCTCCACATGAGTCCCAGGGATCATTCAAGCCATTAGGCTTGGCATAAGTGCCCTTACCCACTGAGCCACCTCGCTAGGCCCATTTCTTACTTTTTATGAGAATGTTGAAATAACTGAAGTTTCTCTGTGTCTATTTCTTTGTCTCTCTCTTCTGAATCCACATTTGTATGCTTCCCTTAATAGTTCAGAATCTTACTTTGTAAAACTAGGGTTGGACTGGGCTGGAAGAAAGCATGCACCCCCTACCACAGAGAGGAGGGAGGCAGGGAGCTAAAAAACATATTTCGTAGCAAACTTGTGTTATGCTTCCCTCCACGTTCATTCATAAGATCCATCTCATTCAAATAACAGTTGTTGAAAATTATTTCTCACTTCAACATCATAGCAATAATTTCATGTATGTTCTTTTAAAAAAAGACTTATTTATGCTTGCTTTACCTGCATGAGTGTTTGCCTGAATGTATGTTTATGTATCATGTCCATATGCACCCATCCAACAAGGTCAGAAGAAGGTATCAGATCCTCTGGAACTGGAGTCACTGTGTCAGTTCTGAAAATTGAACCCGGGTATTCTGCAAGAACAGTAAGTGGGCCCTTAAATACTGAGCCATCTCTCTAGCCCCTCATGTAACGTCTAGTCTTTGTTGGGTTTTATGTAGGTGGATATAGTAGAGATCATGGTGCACCTTGCCTTTCAAAACATGATAATATGCCCTACGATATGCCCAATATCTTCCTCTAGCATATTCCTATCCACACAACTTGTGGGTACCTGAGCTAAACCTGCCTGCTGATAAGCAGTAAGTGCCTTCCTGCAGAGTGATAGGAACACTTGTTTTTCTAGTTCTCTTAAGTTCCAAGGTTCTCAACCTGTGGGTTGTGACCCCCTTTGGAGGTTGAATGATCTTTTCACAGGAGTCACATATCAGATATCCTGCACAGGGTACAGGAACTCTATGAGAGAGTCAACTGACGCCCAACACAGAGCAGCTGAAGCAGGGTGACACGGGTCTGGAGGAGCGGTACCAAATTTACAGTTAGGAAGTTACAATAAAATAATTTATGGTTGGGGTCATATCATGAGGAATTGTGTTGAAGGGTTGCAGCATTAGGAAGGTTGAGAACCTTTACCTGCATGGGATTCCCCACCTCCTCCAGGCCTAGAACTTCAGTCTTAAGCAAAGTGGAAACCTCTAGAGGCTACCCTCCTTTCTCTTTTCAATGTGCCTTTTTTCTTGGAGAACGTTGGCATATAATTTCTCCTCAGGTACTCACTAACTGCATTTACAGGAATAGAAAAGCACTCACAGAGCAACCTCACTGTCTGAGAAAGGGGACCTCTTTTAAGGCAGAACAGTGATCCTGAAGGAAGGAAGACAGCAAACCTGTTCTTAAGAAGGACCCACCATCAAGGAGCTCATGTTTCTGGCTTCATTCCAGGAAGTGACTCTTCCAGTTATCTTCAGGCTGCCCTACCTCTGCCTAGCACAATAAGGGATACTTGGGCTTGCCACCAATAGGTCCCGTCAGATAAGCCATCTGCATCACTCCAGGTTCTGGCAGGAAACAGATGGTGCTCTCTGGTTGGGTAAGATGAGACGAGTTAATAAAGAGACTATTTACAAAGCCAGATCAGGGTGTGTGGAAACCACAGGCCAGAAGGGGTAGAAGAAGGAAGCAATTACTGGAAACCCGAGAGAGAGAATCCTGTGAAGAGGGCCTCTTGAAAAGACTTGTGGCTAGTTCAAAGCTGTAGCTGGCTAGCCCTCAAGGAGGCATTTGGGGGAAAGACATATGCTTATCTCTTTCCTCCCAGCCTACTGTTTCCTAGAGTTGACCAGGATCACCTGGAGGGTAGAGGGCACAGGAACTCTATGAGGGAATCAATTGAAGCCCAACATAGAGCAGTTGAAGCAGGGTGACATAGGTCTAGAGGAGTAAAGGGCAGTCACAGAACATGCCAGTCAAGTTTGGAGATGTTCTGCTGTGATCCTTGCCCAGGGCTGTTGCTCTCAACACTCTTGGAGAGTGAATCTTTCTAGCAAGAGATAGGGATGCCTACCTAGTCTTCTTCCTAGCGTTTGGGCTCTTGAGTCTTCTCTCTCCTCCATCTCTCATTATCTATAAAAGGCAGTTGCATTAGTTACTTTTCTGCTGCTGTGCTAAGAATTGCCCAACAAAAAGCAACTTTGGGAAGGAAGGACTTCTTTTGGCTCTCTGTTTGAGAGTACTGTCTATCACAGGTGAGGCAGGCATTTCCATAGGAGCCCAAAGCAGTGGGTCACGTCGGGGGTGGGGGGTGGGGGGGAAGAGAATGATAAATGCTAGTACTCAGCTGGGTTTCTCCTTTTAATGCAGTTCAGGACTTGAGCCTAGGGAATGGCGCTGCCCACTTTTAACCTAAACAAATGCTTCACTGACATGTCCAGAGATCCAACTCTCATCAAGTTGACAATTGAGATTAACCATCATAGAAGTGTGGTCTATGACAGACAATGCATGTTCTGGGTTCCAGCCTTTAGATAGAGGACTAGCTTCCCGCACCCATCCTGCCAGTCCTGTGTCTTTTCTTCCTGCCATCCCCTCAATAGCAAGTTGCCTTTACAGGTAGGTTGCCAGACAACCCTGACATGGCCAGACTGCAGCTCATTCCACTTCGTTCCCTCATATTCGCCATGGCAACCAGAAGTCAGAGCATACTTCCCTGTGTCTATGGAGACATCATCTAGATTAGAGGCCCCACTAATGCTCACTCTACTGCCATGTTCCATATGGCCTCTGCTCTGTCTTCTCTGGCTAGCTTACTTGCACTTTATTCCTAGCCTACTATGTGTGGCTTACTACAGTAGAATTCTTCTCCTTTTAAAACAAGATTTGGGACAATGAGATTGCTCAGTAGGTAAAGGGACTTGCTGCCAAGGTCCTGGTGACCTCAATTCAATCCCTGAGACCCACACAAAAGAGCGAGAGAACCAAGTCCATGGCTTGTCTTCTGATCTCTACATTCAAGCTGTGACATCTGCTTCCGTGCATAACAAACAAATAAATAAGTAAATAAATAAACGTGGGTGTTGGGGAACTGAACCTGGGTCCTCTGCAAGAGTATCAAGTGCTCTTAACTGCTGAGCCATCTTTCCAGCACTGAAATACTGTCTTCTTGTACTTGCTTTACCAGATTTTTCTGTGTGAGACACTAGTTAGTTACAAGGGATATAGTACAGCTGAGGTGGATGAGACTCTTTTTATTGTATATCTATTTTTTCCTGGGATGGTTTGTCTGTTAACAAATTTCACCTTTTCCTTTTGAAAAATGTCTCACTTTCAGACCGGAGTTAATCAGAACCAGTGACATTGAGGGGTAGGGACAGTAGAAGCACCATGAAAACTGCAGACACGAAACAAAAAACTACAATGGGAATGAGCTTCAAGCCACTGAAGGTGGATTCTGGCCTTGTACTCGAGGTAGGCAGGCCTTCAGTGACACTGGGACTAAGTACGTTTCTCTAATTCTGTTAGGAGTCCACATAGGAAACTGAGGTAACTACTGTGGTATTCAGTTACTCCCAGATGAGCTGGCATCCTGCCCAGGCAGGTGCCCTAGGATGCTGTCTGGTTGGCTTGCTCTTCTCTGGCTCCTCAGGAATCCTCATACTTGCCAGGGGATCTTGTTACTGCAGTTCCGTATCCTTTATTTAATAGTTTTCATCACTGTGGCCAAAGACATCTGACAGAACAATTCAAGGGTAGTAGGGTTGATTTTGGCTCAGGGTTTTGGAGCATTCGATTCATGGTTGCTTGGGCCATGCTTGGGCAAACCCATCATGGAGCAGGGGGTGGGGGAGCAAGTAGCAGTGGAACTTCTGCATCTTGTGGCAGACAAGAAGCAGAAAAGGTGACAGGTAGGGACCAGGGACAAAATACTATCCTCGTGACATACTTTCCCCAGCTAGAACGTACCTAAAGTTTCAAGAACCTCCTAAAATAGCATCAGTGGGGGCCAAGCCCCCACCACACAGACCTATGGGGGACATATCACCATGACAGACTGACAAGCAGTCTAATTATCCTTCTGGGTTACTTAAAACCTTGCTAAGAATGAGGCCATTCTTAACTCAGAGCAAGCAAGCAAGCCAGAGTTTTCTTCTTCTTCTCTCTTGTAGCATCTTCTCCAGCCTCACCTACCTGAGGGATACAGCGGTTATGGGCAGCACAGTGAGGAGCCTGCACAGTCCTCTGCCAGGGCCTTCCAGAGAAAGGCCCATTCACCCTTCTCTCTCCCTCTTCTTCCTCAAGCCCTCTTCTCTGTCCCTCCAGCCACCCTCTGAAACACTGTGCTACCTGCTTCCCAAGGTGAGCCTAGATAAGAGGTTCCCAGGGATAGCTGGGTGGAACCAGAACTGTCTTCCTGAACTGAGAGAGATGTTAGATAGTAGATGGTGTGGGGGACTGAAGGGTTGTGACTCTCTGTAGATTTGTTTAAAGAGCAATAGTCCAACGGCTCTGACTATTGCCAGCAAGGCTCTGAAAAACAAGGCCAGTAACATCGCACTAGTGTCTTACTTTGATGGACACTGAAAGTCATGATAAAGGTAGTCTCATCAGAAAGATAGGGTCTTGGCACAGAAACAGACAGTGGGACACAGTGGAAAGAAATTGACTTCGTGGGAACTGGGTACAGTGTATACTAAAGGTGTCATTTCCATTCCCTGAGGGCCCGTTTCATAAATGCTGGTAGAATAATGGCCTTCGTGTGGAAAACAAAAGACTTGCCACTGATTTAGTTACTGACAGATAAGGATGCAGCAGTAAAGCAAAGCAAGTTTCTAGAAGGAAATTTGGGGAAAATAATTCGTGTGTTAATCAGGGGCCGAGGCCCTCTAAATAGCACAAGAAACTTGAAAGTCACAAGGGGAAGACAACAGATTTGTTAATGCGGATAATTAAAATTTCCAGGGGGTAGAAAACACTATAAAATGCCAAAGAATGGGCCTTGGAAGGCAGGGGAGGTGTCTATCCTTTGGAAAAGCCCTGATGAAGAGCAAAGAAGGACTACTGTGAAGGTTACTCACCACAAGGACTCACAACTCTAGTGAGCCAAGAGACAATCCTGGATATCTTTGGTTTGAAGTTGAGGATGCCCCCAAAGCTGTATTTCTTTCTTTATTATTTTTTGGGTTTTTTTTTTTTTTTTTTTTTTGACAGGGTTTCTCTGTGTAGCCCTGGCTGTCCTGGAACTCACTCTGTAGACCAGGCTGGCCTCGAACTCAGAAATCCGCCTGCCTCTGCCTCCCAAGTGCTGGGATTAAAGTCGTGCGCCACCACCGCCCGGCTAAAGCTGTATTTCTTTACATGGTGGCAAATGAGAGTAAGTGAAGAGCACCCCCACCCTCAAATTGGAGCATGGACCCTGTAAGAAGGGCGGGCTAGATGCTACTATTCCTAACTTAGAGGTGATAAACAAGACACATGGTGATGAGCATGCCCTGGTTACACAGTTAATCCTTAATGAAATCAGGTCACCCAAATCTGCTTTCTATGTTATATCCAAACAGCCACACTTGCCAGGTATGGTGTCCCCACACTTTCGATCCAGGCACTTGGGATGCAGAGGCAGGAAGAACACAAGTTCTAGAGTGAGACATTGTCTAGAAAAAAATCAAACCAAATAAACCAACAATGAAGATAATCTGGGGGGCTGGAGAGATGGCTCAGTGGTTAAGAGCACTGACTGCTCTTCCAGAGGTCCTGAGTTCAATTCCCAGCAACCACATGGTGGCTCACGACTACCTGTAATGGGATCTGATGCCCTCTTCTGGTGTGTCTGAAGAGAGCAACGGTGCACTTATATCATAAAATAAATAAATAAATAAATAAATCATTAAAAAAAAAGAAGATAATCTTCTGGAGTTCGTTACTTCATTCTTCCTTTCTTCTTCTTTCTGTCACCCCTCCCTCCCTCTCTCTCTCTCCCTCAGTTCATCTCTGAGATCTCTTGCTATTGGAAATGTAATGGACTTTGGGGTCCCCTCAGCCTTTAAAATCTACCACCCCACAGTGGTGAGACGATACCTTTACAGTGTATTCCCTACCTGGTAGAGGCTGGGTACATCAGGGGTATGCTGAGGCAGGCCCATTCCTAGGGAACAAGGAAACAGGCCTTTGACCAACAGCCTTTGCGCTAGGGCTCCACACTGGCCTCTCCAAACCTTCCTTAGATGGAACGGTAGCCTGTTGCTTCCACTAAACTTCCTTCTTGTTCTCTCTTTCCTAAGATGGACCCTCACAGAGATCTAAGAGGCTCCTAGTCTTTTCCAATTCCCTCCTGCATTCCTCTTTAATACATTTCTTGCACATCCTATCTCCTTTTTTCCGCTGTCTCGGAAGAGAAACTAATACCATCTGTGCTGGATAGGTTTTGTCATCTTGACACAAGCTAGATCAGCGGCTCTCACCCTGTCAGATATCCCGCATATCAGATACTTACATTACAATTCATAACAGTGGCAAAATTAGCAACAAAATACACTTATGGTGTGTGTGTGGGGGGGCGTACCACAATATGAGAAACTTTATTAAAGAGTTGCAGCATTTAGGAAGATTGAGAGCCACCAAGCCATTGAGAGTCATATGGGAGAAGAGGACCTCAATTCTGAAGAATGTCAGTAGACAAGTTCCTGGGGCATTTTCTTAATTAGTAATTGATACAGGAGGGCCCAGCTCACTGTGAGTGTGGTCAAGTGGTCCTGTGTGGTATGAGAAAGCTGTCTGAGCAAACCATGTAAGCAGTGTTCCTTCATGGCCTCTGCTTCAGTTCCAGCTTCCAGGTTCCTGCCTTAACTTCCCTTCATGATATAAGTTGTAACCCTTCCTCCTAAACCCTTTCCTCCTTTTGGCCATGGTGCCTTATCACAACAATAGAAAGCACCAGGAGAGCAGCCCTCTCTCGCTTCTTCCCTTTCTCCTCCTTTCTTCTTTCTGGACTCTGTGCCAATCAGACCCCATGTACACAGATTAATATTGTCTGGTCTTAGGCTGGAGTTGTAGTTCAGTTGGTAGAATGTCTTTCTAGCATGCATGAGGCCCTTGGTTTTATTTTATTTTTTAATGTATGTAAGTACACCAATTGCTGTCTTCAGACACACCAGAAGAGGGCATCAGACCCCATTACAGATGGTTGTGAGTCACCATGTGGTTGTTGGCAATTGAACTCAGGACCTCTGGAAGAGCAGTCAATGCTCTTATCCACTGAACCATCTCTCCAGCCTCCAAGGCCTTTGTTTTTATTCCCCAAACCACATATTCTGGTCATTATGTGGTACACCTGTGATTCCCCCAGTACTCAAAGCAGGAGGATCTAACTTTCTAGGCCATCCTTAACTATACAATGAGTTGGAGGCCAGCCTAAGCTACATGAGACTTTGTCCCGTCTCAAAAAGAAGTATTATATGGGGCCTGGCTCAGTGGTTAAGAGTTCTTGCCACTCTTGCATAGGACCTGGGTTTGGTTCCTAGCACACACACATGGTGGCTCACAATTGTCTGTACTCCAGCTCCCCGAGAATCCAGTGTTCTCTTCTGGCCTCTGTGGGTTTCAGCACACACACAATGCACATACATACACACAGGCAAATACTCTTGATTCAAAAAAAAAAAAAAACAGGCCTAAAGGGCTCATTGAAACTCAGTGTAATAAATGTAACCACAGGGTAGGGATAAAGCATCAGGAGAGCCCAGAGGAGTACAGAAACCAAACCAACTCACAGTGGGAATGGATTCAATCCTAGGTAAGAGAATGCAAATCATTGGGGTGAGTTGACCTGACCAGAGATGATGAAAACGCCCCAGGCTTTCATACTGCCTGGGCTAAGGTTTCTACCCAGAGAGCTGAACAGAGGGTACCTGTCATAGAACTTTGAATGCTTCCCTGAGAGCTGGGCTCTTATCCTGGAGCCAGTGTTTCCCGGTATTGGGCTAGCTAGCTAGGCTACATAATTACCTGGCACCTGATATTTAAAAAAAAATCCACCCACATGGAGTCTCCTGCCAGAGGTGAGCGGTTTGGAGATTAAATAAGCATTTTTCTGGCTCTTTATTTTTCATAAGAATTTGTCCCGCTGTGCTCCAGACAGGGCTAAAGAATCACCCGAGAACTGTTTGACTTGGCAGTCTACTTCATGTAGTACGGTGACGAAAGCAACAGAAAGGATGAGGAGCCACAGGCTTGCTGCTCCACAGTCATTGTCATCTGTTCGTTTGGTTTCTGGTGACTTAAGAAGTTTTGTTTTGTTTTCAAGCCAAGCAAAACAAGGAAGTCCCCACTTACAGTCTTTGACCATGACTTGACTTGACTTGACAGCCTTGACTCTTCCATGTTCCCTCCTTGGGAGCAGAGACAGGTGACCACGTTCATTTCAACAACAGGGCTCCAACAGAAGGGTTCATGCAAGCACCCAAGGTGACAAGGAGAGTTAGAGGGCATGGTCCCCTACCCCTAACTTGCCCCCATCTTATTCAGACATTTCATGGAAGGATTTCCCTATAATGAGATGTGGCAATTTGAATAGGTATGGCTCTCATAGGTTCATGTGTTTCAGGGCTTGGCCACAGGGAGTGGCACTATTAGGAGGTGTGCCTTGTTGGAGGAAGTGCTGAATAGGTGGGTTTTGGATCTCCTATGCTCAAGCTCTTCCCAGTGTGGAATGAGCGCCTCCTTCTGCTGCCTTCAAATCAAGGCATAGAACTCTCAGCTCCTTTTCTCGCACCATGCCTACCTGCATGCTGCCATACTTCCTGCCATGATGATAATGGACTGAACCTCTGAAACAGTAAGTCAGGCCCAATACAATGTTTCCCTTTATAAGCGTTGCCTTGGTCATGGTGTCCCTTTGCAGCAACAAAACCCTAAGACACGACACTAGGCTTCCTGACTGACCCCTTCCATTTCAGAACCCAGCTCTTCACCATCCTGATATTGTGAAGCCTGTTCCTAAAAACTTTGTCCCATCTGTGATGTAGGTGGGAAGAAAGTCGCTCTGAGTACCTGGTATATTTGATTGTATGTGGCCATGAAAAAGCTTAGGCCCAAGGCCTTCGATCTAAGATGAAGGATGGGTAGTTCCTGGCAGTGGAAGTACTGACTGACTGACTGACAGTGGATTTGAGCTGGATTAGCAGGCAATGTGGGGGTCTCAAAGGGACAGGGTGAGTCTGAGGAGTTGGCTGGTCTGCAGGGTACCTGTCAAACAAACAGGTAAAATGAGTCCAGGTCACAAAGCAGTGACCTGGCCTGGATACAGGTACTAGGGGCAAAAATGACCATTGAATAGACAATAAAAGATGGCCCTACTAGAGGGTACAGCATAAGAAGTGAGGGGGCTGGTGTGTGGTGACGCACACCTTTTATCCCAGTGACCCAGGAGGTGGAGGCAGGCAGATCTCTGTGAGTCTGAGGCCAGCCTGGTCTACAGAGTGAGTTCCAGGCCAGCCAGGCTTCACATAGTGAAACCCTGTCTTATAAACAAAGAAGTGAATGGGAACTCAAGCATTTGAGGGAAAGGAAAGTCCTTGAATAATAAGAAAGACTAACTCATGATATATTAAAAAGAGAATAAAAATATCAAAACAACACCACTAATAATGAATTCTTTTTTTTTTTTTTTTTTGGTTTTTCGAGACAGGGTTTCTCTGTATAGCCTTTGGCTGTCCTGGAACTCACTCAGTAGACCAGGCTGGCCTCGAACTCAGAAATCCGCCTGCCTCTGCCTCCCAAGTGCTGGGATTAAAGGCGTGCGCCACCACTGCCCGGCATGAATTCTTAATCTTACTAAGCATGATTTTAAATTCTTTACATGCAATTATTTGCTTCTCCCCACCTCTCTCTCTGTCTCTCTGTCTCTCTGTCTCTCCTTCATATTTCTATCTCTCAACACAGTCTCATGTGCCAAGGCTGACCTCAAACTTGTAACGTAGCCATGCTGACCTTGAACTCCTGATCGTCCCATCTCTACCTCCCAGGAGCTAAGATTACAAGCCTGTGCTGCCACATCCTGGTCCCAATTTCTTACAGAAACCTGGAATAGATGCTGTTCCACTTCAGTGTCCCCCTAAGCTAATACCTGCTTGATGACTTGGCCCAGAGTGTGGTAGGATGAAAGTGGGCCCTGAAACACAGAGAAGAGAGATCACAGACTAAGCCCCCTGAAAATGTGAGCCAAACTAAAGACTTGAGTTGCTTCTGCCAGAAACTGGGTCCGAGCAATGAGGAAATTAACTAATACAGAAACTTGGTCCCAGAAAAGTGGATTGTTCCTGTGACTAAACCTGACCACAGGGATCTAAGACCTTTGCAACTGGTTTCTGATATGAATTTGAAAGAGGCTGGAGAAGGGGTAATGCTGACAGAAGCTCAATACCAGAATACTGACAGAAAAGCTGGAAGGAAAGACTGCCCACCGACGATTTCTATGGGAATGAAAGCTCTGGGGAACTAGATTAGAAGCACTACATTCTGGCAAAGAGTTTGCCTGCATTCTCACTGTGTGAGGTTGAATTTCTTTTATTAATGTTTATTAGTTGTAAAAATAAAACAAAACAAACAGCAGGAAGCCGGGGAAACAGCTCAGTTGGTAAAGTGACTGTCTTACACACATGAAAACCCATGCCAATCCCTAGAATTTGCATTTTTAAAAAAGCCAGGTATTCTTGTAATCCCAGGGCTGGGGAGGTCAAGCCTGGAGCTGGCTGGGCAGCAAGCTGAGCCTTGGTGAGCCCCAGGCTAATGACAGACCTATCTCAAAGGAGGCCGGTGCTCCTAAGAATAACAACCAAGCTTGTCCTCTGACACACACACACACACACACACACACACACACACACACTCGGATTGTATTCCTTCAAGGCTCTGCCCCACAGTTACCTGGCAACAGTCAGGTCTCCCTGACTCAGTGTAAAGGGGGCTGCTTGCCCCCTCCTTTCTCTCTTGCTCTCCCTCTGTCCTCTCATCCCTTCCCCCTCTCTCCACATTTCCCTCTCCTTTTTCTCTCCATGTGTTCCTGGCTGGACTCGACTCTCTCTCTCTCTCTCTCTCTCTCTCTCTCTCTCTCTCTCTCTCTCTCTCTCTCTCTCTGCCTTTCTCTATTTCTACTACCCCTCAACTCCCCTCCCTATGCCCTAAATAAACTCTATACTATACCTGTTGTGTGGCTGGTCTATCAGGAGGAAGGGATACCTCAGCATGGGCCCCCAAAAGGCACCCCTTTCCACCTCACCATACTGTGCCTCTACCAAACATATCCTAGCTCGCTCTTTCTTTTTTTTACAAACCGCAGCATGTATGTGATGTGATTTGGGCACCTCCAGCAATCCTCTTATGGCCTTGTGCCCTCCCACAGGATCCTCTTCCAAGACACTCCCCCTTCTGTATCTTTCATGGTTTTTGTTGTTGTTGTTTTTAGTTTAGGTTCCTCTCAAATGAGAATGTGATTTTGTTCTGAGTCTGGCCTGTGTCTGCAGCCATTCAGTCCTGACCACGCCTGATCGCCAGATCTCATCTGACTATTTCAGTGAGCATGACAATCACGGATTCCATCTTTTTTTCTGCAGGTGACATGATTCTGTCCCTCTGTATGGCTGAACAAAAATCCCTTTGTGATGTCTTCTCTCCCCCCCATCTCTTTCTCTCTGTCTCTCTGTCTCTCTGTCTCTGTCTCTCTCTGTCTCTCTCTCTCTGTCTCTCTCTCTCTGTCTCTCTCTGTCTCTCTCTCTCTCTCTCTCTCTCACACACACACACACACACACACACACACACACACACACACGCGTGGGGGGGGATGTGTGTTTGAGCTTACACTAACCGTCTCAGCAGAGATGACACTCTTACAGGATCGTAAATAGCAGTCAGAGATTCTTACCTTTACCCAGCAACAAGGCTTTTGTTCTCCTCTGGTTCTGAAGAGAAGAAAAATAGACAAACAAAACCCTTCAAATATTGACCTATAACACACAGTAGCTTAAGAAAGCCTAAATGTGCTTTCCCAAGTCTTGTGCTCTAATTTAGACATAGCTCTTACCTGATTTTAAAGGGATCCTATATTTCTCTGCTTGCAAAGGAAGCTCGCAATGAAATTATATTCCTCAAATCACATTTTAAGAGACCATAATAAAGATGTTTTTCAGATGGCCTCTCCCTGTGTAGCCCGCAGCTTACCACATTCTAAACACTGGAGAGTAAAGTCCCTCACAGTGCTTCACGCTGTGTCGCTGCAATTGGAAAGATGTCAGACTATGTCACCAATCAACACAAGCAATGTCCAAATTTATGCTTTCTTAAGCTAATGGGGTTTTTTGTAGGTAGACATTTGGAATAAAAGACTGAATACTGATTTGTGAAAACGGTGACCATATAGCAAGACAAAGGACTAAGCGTGGGGATGAGGAAATATTAATAAAACCACTAAATGAAACATTCTATATTAATTCTTTTGAGGGCTTTTGTGACTTCCTATCAAATTTCATCCACTCCTGTGTTTTCCGCCACATTGTGAGCTTATACATAAATACCCTTGAGAATACATAATCAGATACATGACTAATAGACTTACCAACTCCTCTAATAAAGGTAAAACATGCAGGGCGGGACAAGCTGTTTGGGATGGCTTAGTACTTAACTGATAAACATTGTTAATAAAGCTGCCCCCTGCTGTCCTGCTCGGAAATGCAGAAGCTTTAAAAAATCATCAAAGAAGGGATTTAAAAAGCCTACAAGATGGACTCTACAGCCTAAGGTCCCATTAAAGCCTTTTACACAATGAATAATGCTTGCCTTGGTGTTTAAAATCAGTGTCATGATGTACAAATGGCAACTTTGTCAATTTGTTTGAGGCCTACCTGATACTATAATGTCCCCCCACTTTCTACTCAGCTTAGCAAACTTTAGCATTTAGATCCCATTTGGGGGTGAGGGGGGTGTCAAAATTTCAAGTAGCCTAGACTAGACTCAAAGTCACTACAGAGCTGAGGTTTTGATCCCTCCTGCTTCCAACCCCCATTTAGATTTCTGGTTTTGAAAAAAAAAAATCGCTGGTAAATTCATTTCATACTTAAATCCAAAAGGTCCTTTTAAAATGGCTTAGCTTTCATATACCATATTTGCATTAAAAAGGATTACATGAAATACCATGGAGGTGGTAATAGCCACACTTACAGAAACAGCAAGAGAGGCCTTTGTTTGGTGCTGCTGTGCCTAGGATGTCATCTGTCCCTCTCAAAGGTTAATTGGGTTGAGAGATTGGTCCCCAGCGTGGCAAAATGGAAGCAGGAGCTTCCCAGAGATGGGGCCTAGATGGGAGGTCCTAGGTTGACAGGGAATGACTGGGGGTAGTCCTTGAAAGAGGATTACTCTAAAAGGTTGAACCTGACCCCACATGGTCGGTTGCCGTGGTTTCTCATCACTCGTTCCCACTAGTGATCCTGTGACTGCCATCTGCTATGACGTCAGACAGCTGAGAGGCCTTTTCCAGAGCTGAGCCGGTGACAGAACCATACGGCTTGAGCCTCTCGAACTGAGAGTTAAATAAACCATGTTTCTTTTTATGAATACCCTGCCCTGGCTCTTACATTGCCATAATGAAATGCTCATCTATGTCAGCGAGGCATTCTCTGAACACGTGACATCACTTTACCCTTATAACGACTCTGGGAAATGAGTTACTGTCTCCTGTTACAGTTTGAATATAAAATGTCCCCACAGACTCGTGTGTTAAAAGCCTAGTTACCTTCTGGAGCTATTTTCAGAGGGCATGGAAGCAGTAGGGGGACAGCACAGTTGGAGGAAGTCGGTCCCTGGGGGCGTGTCTCTGAAAGGTATTTTGTCCTGGCCCCTCCCATCTCTCTTTGTTTCCTAGGCACCAAGGTAAGGAGCTTTGCTCCTCCCTGCCCCTGCTACACCCCCCACCCCACGCCGCCCATGACCCTGAAATTTGTGAGACTCTAACAGAATGAAGATATTCTCGATCTGACCACTGGACTACTGAAACAATTGACCCCAAAGAAACAGGCACACCTACCCCGACTCCCCTGCAACCTCATGCTGGGAGAAGAAAAAGGCACCAGCCAGAGGGGGAACTTGTCTCCAAGCTAGAGATTTTGCATAGTTCTAACAACTTGTCAGACCACCTACCAGAATGAGATGGAAGCCCAGAGAAGGGGTTAAGGGTAGATGGGACCACGCTTTGATCCTTGCTTAGATGTACATGTCCTTGGCCCTCTATTTAAACTTTGGTCTCACTTCAAGATCCCAAAGTCAGACTTGGCGGACTTGCGGGATCTCTTTGTGCCTCTTCTCAATGTGGCCTCAGTGAATAAATCACTTCATTCTGCTTTCCACCAATACTTTGTGAATGAAATGGGTACAGTTAAAAAACCCAAAGAGCTGATCTGCTTTGTGGGTGAAAAAGAGAAAAGTTTATTCCAAACTACCAAGGCTGTGTCTCAGGAAAGCAGAGAGAAGTGTGTGTGTGTGTGTGTGTGTGTGTGTGTGTGTGTGTGCGCGCGTGCATGCATGTCTTGGAAAAAAGAATTTCTTCAGGAATCTGACAATTTGACTCTTAAATGTCTTAGTGAAGATGGGTAGCCAAACTTTGGGGCACAGGCTGTGATCCCCAAGTTCTACAACAAAACTATAAAGTTTCCCTCCTTTTAAATCATTTCTCTTCAGGCATTTGTCTTGGCAACAGAGGTCTGACTAATATATCCCATTTTTGTTGTTGTTGTTTTTTTAGACAGGGTTTCTCTGTGCAGCCCTGGCTATCCTGAACTCTCTCTTTCTTTGTAGAGCAGGCTGGCCTCGAACTCACAGAGATCTATTTCCTCTGCCTCCAGAATGCTGGGACTAAAGGCGTGCGCCACCACTGCTCAGCAACATATCCCATTTTAGATGAGACAACCAGGGCACACAGAGCTAAAGCACGGTGTAAGTATGTCGAGGCAGAATTCAAAGCTGCCATCTCAACAGAAACCCTTGATGCTAGTTGGTGATTAGTCTTGCTTGAGCCAAAAGAAAGCACTGGCCTAGAATAAGTACCAAACAAAGAGGAGAGATTCAACTCAAGGATTGAATGTGTACTTTTTGAAAATTACACTTTGGGGAGGTAGGGTACATACGTACAACAGTGTATGTATTAAGGTCAGAGACATCTTTCAGGAGGTGGGTCTCTTTTTGCATTAGGTGGGTTCCAGGGAAAACTCAGGTTGTCAGGCTTGGCAGCAAGCACCTTTACCCACTTTGCTGGCCCCTGAATCTGTATTGTTAGGGTTTTGTGACAGAAAAGTACCTTGGCAGATCCGGGGTCAAGGAATGCCACAAAGATTATACCATGCAACTGCATGCAAGGTTGTGAAAGGTCACCTCTGAGCAGGGACAAGAGAGACAGACAGACAAAAGGTATGTGACTCATGGCAACAATGGAAATGTGTCCCATTTGGTGGCTGGTGATGCCGTGGCTGCTGGCACTGACTCGCTGAAGGTGGGCTGTGGAAGCACCTGGTTTTTAACATTTCTCCATTTTTGAAAATTTTTTTAAAGATTTATTTATTTTGTATGTGAGTATACTGTCACTGTCTTCAGACACAGCAGAAGAGGGCATCAGACCCCATTACAGATGGTTGTGAGCCACCATGTGGTTGCTGGGACTTGAACTCAGGACCTCTGGAAGATCAATCACTGAGTTCTCGCTCCCTTTTGTTTATTATAAAAGGTGAAGAAATATGAAGGGGTGACTGGTAAGGCAGAAATGAGAATGCCATGCTCTTCAGACTACATCCTGCTGTCTGGGGGCCAGGTGTCGACACCTTTGGGGACCCAAGAAAGCTGGGATGCTGGCTTAATCCTGGAGTAGGCTGTTACACTTGCTGTCCAGGCTCTCCAGGACCATCTGGGGGTAGGGGTGTGCAGGCAATGGCTGTGGGGCTGGACCATCTGGAGCTAGCCACTTTGAAACTGTCTAGGATGCAGATTTTGAGGGAACACCCAGAGTTGGCAGGTTGATGGAACAGATATATATTAGGGGCAGAAAATAAAGTTAAGGTGTTTAGGGGATTTTTTTTTCCTAAAGTGTACATTTGAAACTTTTAGGCCCATGGTCTTGGTAGTTGGGGGAAGGGAGTCCCAAGACCATGAAAAGCAAGGGTGGGAGAAGGGGGGAGAGGATCCCACCCTTAGGGATAAGCAAAATAGACAGGAGGAGAAACAGGCTGTTGATTGACAGGACTTATCTGAACTCTATTTGGCCCGAAAGGTGGATTCAAGGAAATTCCCTGAAGCTTATACGAATGCTTTTAAGTTTACAAGAAGAGATAAGTTTTAGACACATTAGTATTACTGTTTGTAACGTGTTCTAAAATCCACAGTCTGCAAAAGGCAGTAGATTCACACCTTAGAGTCACAATAGAAGCTTGGGGGCCCCAAATGATTTTGGGTTAAAAGCATGACCGCTCTTTCCTCTGTCCAGATGAGGGTGAACACAGACTGGACAGGTGCTTTAGCACACTGAGACGCTCGTTAAGTCTGTACTCAGAAGACAGCCGAAGGAAACATAAAACCTGGAGCTTGGTACTGATAATAGTAGCCAGTGCTTACCAGAGCTAGATTAATAGCCCTTAAATAATTTTCTTTTTAAAAAAGATTTATTTATTTTATGTATGTAAGTACACTGTCTGTCTTCAGACACACCAGAAGAGGGCATCAGATCCTGTTACAGATGGTTGTGAGCCATCATGTGGTTGCTGGGAGTTGAACTCAGGATCTCAGGAAGAGCAGCCAGTGAGGTTAACCGCTGAGCCATTTCTCCATCTCCCCCCCCCCCCCCTTAAAATCATTTTCTTATACCTTTACAAATTGCATTTACACACCTTAGGACACTTTCTTAGACCTCTATACAAGGTTGCATTTATGTATCTTAAGCATTTTCTTAGATCCTCACAACTTAAGCTTTCATATCCTCAGAGCCTGCATACATCTTTATTCAATCCAGTCGTTCACCATGAGACACAGCTGGTTGAGTCACTGTAAAGCTCTTTAAGTAAAGGAATAGTAACTTTTTACCAAAGTTACTTTGAAATCTGTTTTGTAACTTTATCTCTTTTCTGAGTCTGGTATAAGGTAAAGGAGTCCTCTTTCTCTAAAAGCTCTCTAGTGATGCCTGAGGCCTTCGGGGAGGAGCTGGTACCCTTGCTGCTATTAAACTGACAAATGTATTACTAACCTAGTCAGCAATGCCATCGGAGATCTGAGAAGGATAAATGTCACCAGAGTAAGCAGGAAGTACAGACCAAGCAACTCCCAAATCTATTTAAAATGACAGACTTATCAGCTACCTCAACAATTACTCTAGGTTCTTGGGTGGTCGTCTTCATTTTGTTCGGGGCACACAGGTCCTAGGACAGCATCAGTCTTTGACTACAAGGCCCAGAAGATCTAAAGGACTTTATTGTGGAGTAGGAACTTGAAGGAGAGCCTGGGGACTGGCCTGCCTTGTCAAGGCCAATCAGGCCAATCAACTCACCAGTGTCCTACTTTTCCACAGTGTGGACAGGGTCCTGGAGTGGTCAAGGTAAAGGGTAGTGTTTCACCCAATGGTTGGTTTTGTCACATTTAAAGTAAGCTCCAGGAGGAGTTTTTCTGTGCCCTCAACTTCTTTGGAGAAGATTAGGGGTGCTGTCAGGAGCTGACTTATCTCTCTATTATGAAATGCTTTTTTTGTTTTGTTTTGTTTTTTCGAGACAGGGTTTCTCTGTGTAGCTCTGGCTGTCCTGGAACTCATTCTGTAGACCAGGCTGGCCTCGAACTCAGAAATCCACCTGCCTCTGCCTCCCAAGTGCTGGGATTAAAGGCGTGCGCCACCACTGCCCGGCATGCTTTTTCTTTTGAAAAAAGATCTATCTATCTATTTATTTATGCACACGAGTGCTCTGTTTTCATGCACACCAGAAGAGAGAGTCAGATTCCATTACAGAAGGTTGTGAGTCACCATGTGATTGCTGGGAATTGAACTCAGGACCACTGGAAGAGCAGCCAGTGCTCTTAACTGTTAAGCCATCTCTCCAGCCCCCAAAAGCTTTTTCACTAAACACTTTAGATGCCATATTCAGCAGGTATCTGAAAAGTTTTGAGGACCATTAGCTATTAAATATATCTAAACTAAACAAACTTTGTTTCTAATTACTTGTTTTAGGCTTAACTTTGAAAACATAGAAGGATAAATAAAGTTTATTCCTGTAATAATGATTAGTATTTAACATGACTACAAGTATAGTTCTGAACATATCAAAGAATTTGATCATTTATAAGGTGACTATTAACTTGCATGTCTTAATTACCTTTTGACAGTTTACAATGAGTTAGCAGCTTTTTTAAGATTGGGATTTCATAGCTTTATCCCTGTTAAGTTTGAACCTTAAAAATAACCATTTTCTAATTGAAGCTCCTTTGGTATCACAAAACTTTTTATTATAGATACAGTTCACATTGAGACTGTTGAGGACATGGCTGCTGGTGCTGAGTCTCTGAAGGTGAGTTGGCGGTGAACCTGGTTTCTAATGTCAAGTGGAAACTTAAGGGTTCTTCGGAAAGTTTGTTGTGTTGGATGGTGTTCTGCTGGGCAAACACATGAAGGAGTGTTTTCCTGACGTGGACACAAGTGAAAGGCTAAGGCAGACTTGTGAAGAAACATTTGGCTGAAGCAGACACAGGACAGAGGATGTTCTGCTAAAGCAAGCACGTGAGAGGACACGTGATGAAGGATTCTTTGCTAACAACACACATGTATTGGTCTGCCTTACACTGTGTAGTTGAGTGGCATTTGTCAGATCTCCACAGAGAGAAACACACTAAAAAAACTTCTGGTGGTGTGCTGCAGCTTCCTGCCAGTTCCTCAGACTCAGGCTAACTGGCAGAGCGATGACAGCTGAGGCAGACACGTGCTGTTTGGAGAGTATAAATAGGACTCACTGGCTGGTGACAAGGCTAAGCTTGACCTGCTGCTTATAGAGTTAGTGTGTGATGCTTGTTGGTCCGGAGTCTTCGCTGATCTTCACTTGACTGAGAGAGGCACAACAGAGAACTTCTCCTGGTGTCCCTCCTGGTCCTTTCTGCTGACTCATGCCAAGGCTGAGGCCTTGGCTGTCTATGCTAGGTTGTGCCACCCCTGCTGGTTTGTGTTTGCTATCTTGACTCTACTTAACTGGACTGCTGATGTATCTGAACCTGTGAACTGAACTGCTGATTTCCAGACAACACAGACTGGAGTCTCCCCAAAGAACCATTTCTAAACAGCTCCACTTCCCCTGTATCCTTTCTTTTCCACTACTTCTGGTGGTTGGGGGCTAAAAGGGAGGTTAAAGCACTTAAGAACCATCATTAAAAGTAAGATCTGAAAAAAGTTAAAGTTACACTAATGTGTATATTTTAAGAATTTTTTTCATTTACTTTATAAAACAAAAGTCATGACTACAGTGCTAAATGTTTAAATGATACATTCTTCATTTGTGCATATATTCAAATTAAAGCAAAATACACATAATAATATTAGGTCTCACAGTCAGGACATATGACTGAAGTGCCTATTTAACGTATCAAAGTGGAACTGAGCACGAGGCTCCCAGCACCTCTAGGTACCTGTTATGGAATTATCCTGCCTGGAATATACCCTACCCTAAACTCTCCAGCCCAGCGACTAAGCTGAACCCCTTTCCCTAACTTCTCTTCCCTAAATAACCCAGTCATTTTGGCTATGCCAGTCCTTCTTGGTCTCCTGGATCACTTCTGGCCTCTTGGCTCCTGGTTCCTCTTTTTGCTCCCCCAACCCCTGCCTTTTATGGCCAGGTTCAGTCTGGATCATTCCAGATACCTCTAGCTATGTTCTGGCTCATAAACAATAAACTTCTTCCACCATTTCTAAAAGCATCATGCCCTCCTTTAATTTATTTTCTTCATTTAGGAGTGGGTGGAATCACCATAGAAATTCATGGAAGGTTTGTAGTATCCATGATTAAAAGCTGAAAGATGATAGTTGTGTACCTGAAGCACATGCTCTCTCTGTCTCTGTCTCTCTCTGTCTCTTTCTCTGTCTCTGCAGGATACATGTATACATGTTTATGTATGTGTATATATGTGCATGCCTGTGAATGCATGCATGGAAATCAGAGGTTGATATCAAATGTTGTCTTCTTCTTCTCCTTCTCCTTCATCTGCTGCTGCTGCTCAACATCTTGTTTTTTGAGATGAGGCATCTCACTGAATAAGGAGTCTACTGATTGGCTAAACTGGCTGACCAGCACACACCCAGGGTTCTGTCTTTACCTCCCAGTACTAAGATAATCATGTGCCTCAATGACAGTTTTTTCCCTTAACATGTACTACCCATGTTATACAAATCTAAGTCTTTGTACTTGAACAACCCCAAAATTCTGAATGTATTTATTATATTCCATTTTTGTGTGTGTTTTAAGACAGGGTCTTCTGTAGCCCAGGGTGGCTATGTGGCAGAGGATGACCCTGAACTTGTGATATTGCTACTTCTACTTCCCAAGTGCTGAGATTTCAGGCATGGAAAGTTTGTAGTATCCATGATTAAAATCTGAAAGATGAACTGAGTGGCAGTGATGGTGCATGACTTTAATCCCTGCACTTGGGAGGCAGAGGCAGGCGGATTTCTGAGTTTAAGGCCAGCCTGGTCTACAGAGTGAGTTCCAGGACAGCCAGGGCTACACAGAGAAACCCTGTCTTGGAAAAAAAATACAAAGAAAAAAATGTAAATTAAATCTGTAAGATGATAGGTGTGTAGCTAAAGAGGCAGGATTCTCTCTCTCTGTCTGTCTCTGTCTCTCTCTCTCTGTGTGTGTGTGTGCGCGCGCGCGCGCGCGTGCGCGCACGCGCACAGTACTGGGGATTGTACATGCTTGGCAGTCACTCTAATAATGGAGCTTTATTCTCATCCCTATGTTAGTTTTGTTAATTCTGTTTTTCTTTCCCTCCCAGTTTTACCAAGCTCTCACTGACAAGTCAGAATTCTATCTATTTAGGGTGTTTGGTGTGATGCGTTGATATATGCATACATTACAACATGATCACCACAGCTAAGCTAATTGGCATATCCATCACCTCTCCACAGCAAGGTGTCATCAGAAGCCTGTCAGCCTTAGCTCGGGCTCTTTTCTGCTCCTTTACTATTAATCAGAACGGATGGTATTTCTGAGAAAGAAAGGGCCTGCCCCACTCACCCGCCTCCAGGTCCTGCATTGTCATTCTCTCTTGATGTGGCTGCTTCCAAGTAAAGCTGGGCCTGGCGGGTAGTCTGAAAGCCTTGGGTAGCCTGACAACCACTTTTTTTTTTTTAAAAAGGTGGATTTCTTTGCAGTTGGGCCTGAATCGGGAGAATAAAATTTTCAGGTTCTCTTCACTTTCCCTGTATGATATTACACTTTATAGAAAAGATACAGTTATATAAATATGGAGAATCAGCTGCAGGGGTATCATTAAAACGGCCTAGAGGCCAGGTTTCCTACGAGCTGGGCTTCTGGCAGCCCCTCCTCTGGTGTAGGGACTTGAGGCTATTCTCAGCCATTTTCTTGAGAACAGTTCATTCTTTAGGTCCCTGTTGAGACTTTCTAACCCTGCTTCTTTGTGACTTATTTCTTGGTCTTGAAGGATTTGAGGTGCTGTGTCATCTACAGGCCAGTGTGAGCTTTCCTGAAATATGCTTGCACTTACATAACTGCTGTGAGTGTGTGTTCACATGTGTGTCCATGTGAAATCCAGAGGTTGATGGCAGATGTTTTCCTCAGTCACCACTCTTTATCTTATGGGTTTTAAAATTTTTTTGATATATTATTATTAGGGTATGGTAGTGTAGTGTGTGTGTGTGTGTTAGAGAGAGGGAGGAGAGAGGGAGAGGAAGAGGGAGAGGGAGAGAGAGGGAGAGAGAGAGCCATGTACTCTATGGGTATTGTCTTAGCAGTTCTTCTAGGCTCAGTTACCTAGCAACAGCCAGGTACTAGCCTGGCTTGCAACAAAAGGACTGTTTGAAAGGACTGTTTGGGTCTCTCTCTCTCCCTCCCTCCCTCCCTCCTCCTCCATCCTCTCCTCCTCTCCTCTCCTCTCTCTCTCTAACACACACACACACACATACACACACACACACTACACTACTATTCTCTCTCTCTCTCTCTCTCTCTCTCTCTCTCTCTCTCTCTCTCTCTCCCACACACACACACACACATGATCCTGGCCTCCTGGTCTCTTCCCTTCTTTCTCTCTCTCTGTCCTTTTCTGTCTCCTTTCTTTGCCTCTATCCCCTTCCCCACAGCCCCTTCCCATGTCCCAATATAAATAAACTTCATTTTATACTAGACCAGTCATATGGCTGGTACCTGTGTGCACATAGAATATGTTTAAAAAGCCCTGCTCTGACAGATAGCCACTCCTCCTTGTGCAGCCTCTCTGTGTTGCCTGGCATAGGGGAACCCTCACCATGTGCTACTGGGTCTAAGAGTAGAGAGGTAGAGCGGTAACCCTTCTTTAAGACCTTCTGGCCTATCAGCACAGCCTAAACCTGCAGTTCTCAACTTTTCTAATGCTTTGACCCGTTAATACAGTTCCTCATGCTGTGGTGAGCCCCAACCATAAAATTATTTTCATTGCTACTTCATAACTGTGGTTTTGCTACCGTTATAAATCCTAACTTAGCCGGGCAGTGGTGGCGCACGCCTTTAATCCCAGCACTTGGGAGGCAGAGGCAGGCAGATTTCTGAGTTCGAGGCCAGCCTGGTCTACAGAGTGAGTTCCAGGATAGCCAGGGCTAAACAGAGAAACCCTGTCTTGAACCCCCCCCCCCAAAAAAAATTGTAACTTAAATCTGTGCTTTCTGATGGTCTTAGGTGACCCCTGTGGAAGGGTCATTTGAGCCCCAAAGTCGCAATCCACAGGTTGAGAATCACTGATGTAAAGTGGGACGATGCCCGCAGCACTTCTTGCCACGCTTGTATCTTACCCCCTAACTCTAGCCAGAGTTCCTTGGTTCTTCACACAGATATGAATGCAGCCACCGTATGAAGGGTGGGCACTGAACTCAGTGGCAGAGGGCTTGGCCTGTCACTGAGAGGTTCTGGGTCCCATTTCCAGAACCGCAAGCAAAATAAAAACCAAATTGCTGCAGACGAACAACCTTTTTCTTGATGATCAATTCAGAACTAAACTGGTAGTATTGAATTTGAGCCTGGGGATCTCGGATCATTGTTTATATCGCAGCTCTGGCCTTGCTCTTTGATTTTAGACTGGGGATGAACTCAAAAGAATGGACATTCTGTTACGTGGCAATTTTTTTTGTTTGTTTGTTTTTTGTTTTTTTTTTGTTTTTTTTGTTTTTTGGTTTTTTCGAGACAGGGTTTTTCTGTGTAGTCCTGGCTGTCCTGGACTCAGTCTGTAGACCAGGCTGGCCTCGAACTCAGAAATCCACCTGCCTCTGCCTCCCAAGTGTTGGGATTAAAGGTGTGCGCCACCACCGCCCGGCACAATTATTGGTACCAACCTGTGATTTACTTAACAGGAGTTGGTGGGAAGTTTTGGTTTAGTTCCTCATTTTCCTCTCAATGCATATATTCGTATAATCATGGAAATTGCAAAATATAGTTTGAATTGCGTACTTATGGAGTGTCAGCTATGTGTGCTAAATCCAGTACTGTGGAGTCTTCATTTCAACTCTTTTCCTGCTTGGAGCACGAAGGACATTTTTTAGTTAATTTCCTTGGTCTGGGCTTCGTTTGCCATCTCCCTGGCATGAAGAGATTGATGTGTTTTCTATGAGATGCTGGGTTTTCATTTTTAGAGTCTAGGCAGTCTGATAGCCGCAGCCATCATTATGTGCCTGGCGGCTTAAGTTTTAGCTCTTGGGTCTGGATTTCTGTGTCATTGAATGTGATTTCTACCCCCTACTTGCTCACCTTGTGATGTACCCTTAGCCGCACCCTGAAGAACTCAGTTAGTTTCTTTGTGGGTAGTGGCTTCCATGATAAAGCAATATATCCTCCCCACACACCCAGAGGCTCTGCATTCCATGCTGGAGGAGCTGGTGAGCCAGGAGCCTTACACTGCAGGGGAAATGGCTGGAGCTGAGCCGAGCTCTTTACCTGGCAGTGCCTCCCATTGGTGCAGAGAATTAGTCCTCTGCTCCGTCATTCCAGATGGAACTGCATCTGCAGAGACCTCATTTGCTGGGGATATTTGTCTGCCCTGTCTGCAGCCACCATTATTTTAGAATAGTACACGTCATGCTCCTTTGAGCCTAATACACAATAAGGAACACATTCTCTCTCTCCCTCCCTCTCTCTCTCTCTCTCTCCCTCCCTCCTCTCTCTCTCTTCTCTCTTCCTGTCTCTCCCTCCTCTCTCTCCCTCCTCTCTCCCTCTTCTCTCTTCCTGTCTCTCCCTCCTCTCTCTCCCTCCTCTCTCCCTCTTCTCTCTTCCTGTCTCTCCCTCCTCTCTCTCCCTCCTCTCTCCCTCTTCTCTCTTCCTGTCTCTCCCTCCTCTCTCTCCCTCCTCTCTCCCTCTTCTCTCTTCCTGTCTCTCCCTCCTCTCTCTCTCCCTCCTCTCTCTCCCTCTCCCTCTCCCTCTCCCTCTCCCTCTGTCTGTCTGTCTGTCTCTCTCTCTCTCTCTCTCTCTCTCTCTCTCTCTCTCTCTCTCTCTCACACACACACACACACACACACATATGCACACAACAACGACGGAGGGAAAGAAACAGCATAACAAAACCCTATTTGTTCTGTGATTCTTGTTTTTCTCTTTTCCAATGAATTGACTGGATGTGAGGCTGGAGCTCAGTTGTTAGAGCGCTTGCTGAGAATTCACAAGGCCCTGCGTTCCACCCGCCCCAGCCTGTGAACCTGATGTGGCAGGGCATGCTTCTAATTCCAGCATTCAGGAGGGAAAAGCAGTAAGGTTTAAAGTCCAAGGTCAGTATGGTTTATACAAGACCTGTCTTTTTTCCTAAGAAGGTAGAAAAAGAAAGAGAAGAAGAAATGATTGGTACTCATTTAACAAAAGTTTTCTCCACTCTGTAGACCAGGTTAGCCTGGAACTCACAGAGATCCATCCACCTGCTTCTGCCGCTGGAGGACCGGTATCAAGGGCGTGCATCACCACACCTGTACCCAGCTTCAGAGATTTGAAAACTTCCTGAGGAGTCTTGAGTCCCACTCCCACAGTTTTGGAGTCAGTCCTCAGATAGTCACAGAAATCAAGAATGCTTTCACTGTCACAACTCTGTCTATTTCTTCTGTAAATTGCTTTCATATTTCTATGGTCAGATTTCTTATATTCTTTTTCCCTTTCAAGTCAACTCCTTGCTGATAGAAGGTGACTTACTCCCAACCCCCACCCCCACCCCATGTCGTCTGTGTGCTCTCTTTGGAGACCGCCTAATACACATTGGCTCTTTGGTTCTCTCAGTCACAATTGTGTGTATCAGTCACAGTCCACGGAGACGATAGACTCCAAATGGCTAACTTGAGAAGAATCAAATAAGAAGTATTCATTAAATGTGGCAAAGCCTAGGGAAACCACTAGAGACCTGGCTGGTGAGACTCTGGGCATGCCTATGCCATCACTAGGCCCTGGAGAACCTGGAGCTGAGAGCAGTAGAGATAGGTGTTGGCCAAGGCATGGGGCCATACTTAGATGCCAATGCCCTAAACAGAGGCAAGAATTGCATGTCCCCAGCTCTCCTCCTCCCACCCTCCATCCCTTTGTTGTCCTGCTGAGGATCCTGGGGGGTGGACACCCACCTAGGAGCCAGAGGCCACGAAGATTCTGTTGGCAGACTCGGCAAAGCTGGAAGGCCAAGAGAACAGACATTTTATGTAACTAGAATCCACAGTGGAACGCAGTCAACATTCTTTCCTTTCTTAAGTAAATTTGGTTTTCCTTGGAGTTAATAATTGTCCCCTTTTCTTTTAGAAACTTTGTTTTCAATTTCTGTTTCTTGTGTTTCAAATGTAGGTTGTTTTCTTTCTTTCTTTTTCACCAAAATTATTCATCCTTTTTCTCTTACTCCCCAAGGTAACCATGTTCTCTTCTCTTAAGGGATTCTTCTTGTACTCTGCTCACAGGAGGGTAGTGTTGTCCTGACCTGTGCAGGGATGTCTAAATGTACAAAAGAAAATTACTGTTCTGAGAGAGATAGTCACACTGCCACTTTCCAAGCCTCCAATCGAGTTGCATCATCATTTTGACTAAACCAACATCTAACCTTACATCATTATAACTGTAGAAATGTGCTTCATGGTGAAGCTATATAGTACCCTCCCTCAAAAGTAGATCTCCTTGCTTGCTTAGCTTTTTTCTTTCTCAGTTGCCCATTTTCTTCATTTATGTTTTGTAAATACTAAGAATTAATCCGCCTCCCAATCTTTTATTGCCATCCAATTCTCTTTCCCTCCCTTCTTTTCTCCTTCTCTCTTTCTTTTCCTTATTTCCCCCTCCCTCCCTCCTCTCTCTCTCTCTCCCTCTCTTTCTTCCACTGCTGAGAATAGAACCCAGGGCTTCCTGTGTAACTAAGCCTATACTCAGCCCTGAGCTACCTCCCAGCCCTTCTGTGCTCATCCGTTATTCACCAGCATCCAGTTTCCAAAGAATCCACTAGATCTGTCTGCAGTGCTTGCACGCTGGTGGTCTGGAAGTCTCACCCAACTGTCACCCTGGGAGCTCCCATCACCACCCTCTTGAGTTACAACTCCTGCTTGCCAGGAGTTTTCTTCCTTGCTGGAGCAGTTCCCCTAGCTCTTGAGGGCCTGGTGCATGGGAGGTCAAGTTTTTGAGATTGTTTATCTAAACATGTTGTTAATTAGCCTCGTTAATGGTTTTTTTTTTTTACAGGTCCAGAAATCTCAGATGAAATTCATTTTTCTTGGCATTTTTAAAATATTGATTTTGTGTTTAATGATGTTCTACGCATGGGGGAGGAGGTGGGGAGGAGGTGTGCACATGGACCTAGAATTACAGGCAGATGTTACCCACTGGATGTGGGGGCTGGAAAGCACTCGGCCACTGAGCCATCAATCCAGCCAGCATTTATTGTAAGGCAAGCACTCTGCTAACTGAACTACATCTCCAGGCCTTCTTTTGTATTTTTTAAAATTAATTAATTAAAAAACATTTTGACAGGGTCTCACTGTCGAGCTCCACCTGTTCTGGAACAAAGGTCCACCTGCTTCTGCCTCCTGAGGGCTGACATTGAAGGCTTGTGCCACCATGGTTGGGCTCTTTTCCATATTTGAAAGATTTACTCAGCCTTAGCTTTGAATCTGCCCACTGAATTTTTCATGTCTTTAGCCACCTTTTCTTCTCTTTCCTTTGTTTTTTTTTAAAAAAAAATTTCTAGGGGACTTTTCCTATCCCTTAGGTGTTTTTATGTGGTTGCAATATCATCTCCTATTTCTCAGAAAATATCAACTACTGAAGTGGCTACATATCTCAGTGGAGTCTTTTTCTTCCAAATGGTTTTATTTTCAATGGTTTGTGCTCCCTGTCATGATGTAGTGGGTTTTCTGGGGTATCTAGTAGCCCCGGGTTATAAGATTATAACCTAAGAGCGTGATTAGAAGGGACTCTGATGAGGACTGTTGAGTGTGACGTTTGCTGAAACCCAGTTAGATCACTATTCTGCTGTCTAAAGCTGTCAGCGTCTGAGAAATGCAGCTTTCTGGCATGCTGATGACGGGAGGACTGGTGGTATCTTCTAGTGAGGGTCACTGGGTCTGGGGGCTGAGGGTCACTTCACTCGCAATTACTTCTTATTCTTGACGTAGAATCCCTCGCTCAGCAATGATTAATATACTCCAGTCAAGAGACAACACCCTTTTAACACGCACGCGGGTGGGCGGGCGCGCGCGGACACACACACACACACACACACACACACACACACACACACACACACTGCTCAGCACGTGGTAGGGGTCCTCTGAGCCGTTACATCTCTGAGGCTGGGAATCTGGATGTCTGTGGCTCCTGACAACACACACTGTCAATAATTACTGTTTTGTTCTGTCTTCTGGCTCTAATCCACCCTTTTCTGTTTGGCTTTGTGCTGGCTGGGCGGAGTCTGCTAGCCGCATTGATTTTGCTGGCTGTTCCTTGCTAGTCTTCGCCCGTAGAGGGCAGTAGAGGGAAGCAGGCCGGCTGGCAAAGGATAGAGGGACCAGCTCCCCACTGCAGCCTGCCGCAGTCCAACCTGGCTCAAATGCTCCAGCAGCTGCGTTTTCCTGCAGCAAGGCAGTTTTGCAGTTCTTGAGCCGCCCGATCACGTCCTCACCCCAGGGACACTTGAACCTGTGCATGCAACAACACCCTGCTTTGGGGATGCGGGTGGGGGGGGGGAGGGGGAAGGACCTACGATCCAGTCCTTTGGGACCCTTCTCTGACATACTTTTTTTTTTTTTTTGAGGATGATCGCTGCCTCCTGTGGTTACTGCCTCCATGATACCTTCTCAGAGTTCTCTTTGTGTGCTTTCAGTTTCTACCTAGCAATTTCATAGTCAACCCCTTCATTCAATGCATTAGTCTATACAGTGAATTCTTTCTGTTCAGCCTGGGGTCCCTCAGCAGCACTTGCTGGGTGTGTGCAATCGCTGCCCTGGGTTCTCCCAGCGGCAGTGTCCTATTTCTCTCCCCAAACTGGATTCACACTGACCCAGCTGTTTTCAATATGGCTTCTTATTTTCCAGTCTCACCTCCACCTCAGTTATAAGCTAGGGTTGCCCCACCCACCCACAAATCCAGAGCCTTTCTGTAACTTAACAAAAGACATCAGTTTGCTTCTTGGATTCAGCGTCTGTGGTCTATTTCCCTATGTGTTTGCATCTTCACCTCCAAAGTTCTCTTGCTCTTTCCTCTCCCAATCTATTTGGTCCTTTGGGGTTTTGCTTTTTTTTTTTAAAAAAAAATTAGTTTACTGTCAACATAATGAAGTCTAATGGAGAGGTCCTAGTGTTATCATTTTCTTCTCATTAAAAGCATACAGGCATGATGGTAATTCTATAATCCCAGCACTAAGAAGCCAGAGGCAGTGGGATTACTGCAAGTTTGAGGACAGCCTGCTACATAATGAGTTCAAAGCTGTCCACTAGCACATGGTGAGACCATGTCTCAAAAATAAATGAAAATAAAATAGAGGATGGTGAGACGATTCACCAGGCAAGATTCTTGCAGAGGACCAGAACTTGGTTCTCAGTACCTATGTCCAGCTTACGGTCACCTGCAGCTCCAGCCTCCTGCCTGGCCCCATGTGTGTGCATGGACGCACAAATAAAAATAAACCTTTAAAATTATAAAAATAAATGAGAAATCTAGGTGTGGTGGTGCATTCCTGTAATCCCAAGGCTTGCAAGGCAGACTCAGCAAGATGTTTAGTTTGAAGACAGCCTGAGCTACTCAGCAAGACCCTGTCTAAAACAAACAAACAAACAAACAAATGGCCAGAGTAGGCAATTTTCAGTTTTTAAAAGGACTAACAGGGCTGGGAGTGGTGGCACACACCTTTAGTCCCAGCGTTTGGGAAGCAGAGGCAGGTGGATCTTTCTGAGTTCAAGGCCAATCTGGCCTACACAGTGAGTTCCAAGACAACCAGGGCTATGTAGGAAAGACCCTGTCTCAATAAACAAATCAATAAATAACTAAAAGGAATGACATCAAACCTGGAAAATATTCCCTGACAAATCAGGACAGTGGTCTGCTCCAGGCCAAGAGAGTAGAGCAGAGACCAGGAGGAAGTGCAAAGGGAATTTCTACTGGATTTCTCAGTCATACATAGTATACATATAGTCTGCACATGAAATATTTACATGTGTTGTGTGTGTTATTTGTTGTGTGTCTCTCTATGTTGTGTGTGTGTGTGTATGGGTGTATGTGGCAGTCTGAGGACCCTCCCCCCCTGTAGAGGCAGAATCTGTTGGTTGTTGTTTTGCTTCATATGTCAGGCCAGCAGGCCATGGGTTTCCAGGATTCTCCTGTCTCTCTCTCCCATCTCACAGGTGGGTTGCTGGGATGACAGCCATGCACCTGGCTTGCCATTAGCTCTGGGTATTACACTTAGGTCTCGCACATGCGTGATGGTGAGCACGTTACCCAGTGAGCCATCTCACCATGCCCAGATTTCAGTTTTTGAAAAGGTTAAGCTCAGTGTAAAACCACATCAGATATTCAGCTGCAGAGGGTATACATTTGGTTTTAGTCAAACAGGAGTTTATTTTAGACTGCTCTAGAACTTGTTATGTAGCCCAGGCTGGGCTTGAACTTGCCATCCTCCTGCCTCTATTTTCTTAGTGCTAGGATTTCAGGCACGTGCCAGCATGCCTGACTAGGGTTTGTTTTTGTTTCAGTTGCACTCCAGTGTATTATGTGTATGTTGTGTATGTACATATGTATGTCAGTAGCCATGACAATACACACTCATGGAGGCCAGAGGAGGACATCAGGTTATTTCCTTGGAGACAGGGTCTCTCACTGAATCTGGAGCTGGGCTAGCTGCTAACATACCCTATCAACCCTCCTCTCTCTCCCTCCCAGCATAGTGCTGGGGTTTCAGACTTATACAGCCATGCCCAGCTAGTCATGAGTGAGTGCTAGGGATTTGAACCCAGGTCTTCATGTTTGCACAGAAACTGCTCTTATCCACTACCACATTTTCCCAGCCCGTAGGGGTTTGTTTTTCTTACACGATTTTTCTTACAGGTTCAAGGGAAGGCAGGCCAGGGGTGACACACAATCTCTTTGGTGTCCTGGGCACTCAAGGATCCTCCCAGCTGTTATGAGTTCATGTTCAGCTTTGATCTTTGAGCTGGAATGTGGCCACTCTACTTCTGAGTATGACCTGACTATTCCAAAAGAACGGAAAGGGCCAGGAACAAGGCAGCGGAGGGGCCCAGTGGGAAGGTCTTCTGAATGATGCCAACAGCAACTTTTCTTCTTCACAGCCTTGCCACAGGTCTTTCCCAAGTGAAGAGGTCTGGAAAAGGGACAGTGTTGCCTCAGCAGGCCACATTAGGAAGGAGGCTTAGGGAAGAGACATACATCTCCTTGGACTTCTCAGGCCCAGGGAGAAGCATGAGGGGAGGGCTCCACTTTCATCCAAGATTGTGAAGTGATGAAGTGGGCATTAGGTGGGCCATTGAAACTGTGCTGCTCTGGCTAAGCAAAATGTCTGCTTTTGGCTACAGACAGACAGGATGGAGTTACACTTAGCTTTAAAAGCATTTATTTGGAGGTTAGCAAAATGGCTCAGGGGTGGGGATGGGGGGGGGAGATCGCTTGCCACTCAAGCCTGATGATCTGAGCCCTGGAACTCACATGGCAGAACAAGAAAAACTACTCTTGCAAGTTGTCCTCTGACCTACACACACTCATTCTGATGCGTGCATTCGTGAACGCATGCGCAAACACACACACACACACAAACACACTCTCTCTCTCTCTCTCTCTCTCTCTCTCTCTCTCTCTCTCTCTTACTTTTTTTTTGAGACAGGGTTTCTCTGTGTAGCTCTGGCTGTCCTGAAACTCACTCTGTAGACCAGGCTGGCCTCGAACTCAGAAATCCACCTGCCTCTGCCTCCCAAGTACTGGGATTAAAGCCCGTTGTGGTGGCGCACGCCGGTAGGATTTGCTGAAGGAGGCAGAGGCAGGAGGATCCTGAGTTCGAGGCCAGCCTGGGCCACACACACACTTTTAAAACCTGGCCTTTATAAATTCATAAAGGTAGTATGGTTCCAGACTTGACTGAGTCAACATTATCCAGGACTTGGGCTTCACGTTACTGCCCTGTTATCACAAAATGGCAGCAGCTAGTTATCCTCACAAAATGGCATTGGAGGATGGGCAGAAAATGAGAGGAACACTTGGGAGGCAGAGGCAGGTGGATTTCTGAGTTCGAGGCCAGCCTGGTTTACAGAGTGAGTTTCAGGACAGCCAGGGCTACACAGAGAAACCCTGTCTTAAAAAACAAAAACAAAAAAACAAAAAAATGAGAAGAATGTTTCCTGTCTTCCTTCTTATCCTACAAGTGAGCAAAATGCCTCCCAAAATTCCTGGAGGCACACAGCCCCTCAGATTTCATCAGCCCACTTTGGACCACACACCCATAGTTAAATTAACAGGCAGGAGGCATGGACTCACCCTAGTTGTCTGGGAGTTGGGGTAGTCTAGGAGGGCAGACTGGGTGGCACCTTGCCAAAGAAGGTGATTCTTGGGGAAATGGATAGAAAGTGGCTAGGGAAGCAACAGTGGCTGCTGGATTTAATCATTCTGATGTACTGTGACCATAAAAAAATAGTGTTCGTGCTAGGACATCCATGGAGCTGAGAAATGGAAGCAGCCTCAACGCCTGATAGCAGATGAATATAGGAAATGTGGTCCATATGCACAATGGAATTTTATTCAACCATAAGGAAAATGAAGTCATGACATTTGTATGAAAGGCACTGGGGATCATTATGCAAGGCCAAATAAACCAAACTCAGAAAGACAAATAGCACCAAGTTTGCACCTATACATGAACTCTAGATGTGTGTGTGTGTGTGTGTGTGTGTACATATGTAAGTCATAAAACTAGAAAGAGGGGAAGACAAGGTCTTAAGGGATGGATGGAGAAAAAAAGAGGATAATAGAACACATGTGATGTGAGAACAGAAGAGGAAGGGGACCAGCAGGAGGAGGTGGGGAATGGAAGATGGGACTGGGACAGGAGAACAATAAGAACAGAGTATGTGTGAACATGCTACGATGAAACCCCATTACTTTGCTAATTTTAAAGAAGGACACCTGGGCAGTGACTGTGCAAGCACTCTGGAAACAGGAGCAGGTGGATCTCTGTGAGTTCGAGGACAACAAGAGCTATTACAAAGAGAATCCCTATCTCAAAAAACAACCAACCAACAAAACCGACAAAACCCTGAGAGGACAAACAGAGGACTGGGAAGGTTTAAACGAAGGGAATGATGGGAAGACTGAGCGGTTGGCCTCCTTGCCTGATTGTCTCATAGGCTCATTTCCAACTCTGGGCAGAGAGAGCCTTATCTGACATCTGAAGTTCTTTCAATTTACACTAGTCTTCCTTATCTGTGGTTTCACGTTTTAGTTCAGCTCATAGTCACTGGGCAATTATAAAAACAAGCAATTCATAAGTTTTAAATTGCATACTATGCTGCATAGGGTGATTAAAAATTTGCAACTGGATGCCAAGTATAATGGTGCATGCCTTTGATCCCAGCACTCAGAGGTAGGTGGATTTCTGTGAGTTGGGGGCTACCCTGGTCTACATGGAGTGTTCTAGGCCAGCTGGGAGCCAGGGTTCCATGATGAAACTGTCTTTTGAAACATGCACCTATCCTGCTCCATTCTGCCTCAGGATGTGCACAATCCTTTTGTCCAACATACCCATGTTGTATGCTTTACTCACCCATTAGCTGCTTAGCAGCTATTTTGGTTATGAGACCTACTGCCCCAGTACCTCAGTGTTTGTGTTCAAATAAGCCTTGTGTACTAGCCTAATACTACATCACGATGTCTAGGCCATTCGCTTCATGTCACTATGTAGACACTGTGTCATGTCACATCATCACATGCAGAAGGGCGAGGGGCCAGGGATGTGGCCCAGCTGACAGAGTGCTTGTAATAGCGTGCACACAAGCCCGAGATCAATCCCTAGCACCGCAGAAACCACGTGTGCTGATGGCTAGCTAATCCTAGTATTCTGAAGATGGAAGGAAAAAAACCATAAGTATTCAAGGTCATCCTCAGCTACAGATCAAGTTTGAGGACAGCCTGGTCTATGTAAGACCCTGCCTTAAAAGGGGGGGGTGGGTACATTAGTACAGTACAATAAGATATCACCACAAGTGTTTATATATAAGAGAGAACACAGTATATATACTATCTACATCAGGTATCCACAAGGATCTAGTTGCATCTTCTGTTGATAACTGGACTTAACAGGGGGTCATTTCAAACTGCCCTTTGCTGTCTGTCTCTCCTCCCTAGTCCCTTGTACTGAAAAGCCCTTCCTCTGGTACTAGTAACCCACCAATAAAGAGGAAAGCCACTCCTCTGGATGAGGGAGGCCCAAGCTAGTGTATGGACTTTAGACTAGGAGCATGGATTTCCTACTGGGACATGAACTCCTGCCCCTTGTCTCTAGACTTCCATTTGTCTCCTAGAAAAGTGTTTCAAACTTGACACTCTCTGCAGATGGATATCTGAGACAAAGCATCCCTTCCTCTGGTCTTCAGCACAGGCTTTGAATAGGCCCATTGCTACCAACTTCTGTCTCCTGGGTCTTCAATTGAGCCAAGAGCAATACAGATTTCCATGGTTTGGGTGGCACACACAAGGAAGAAGTACCCTGAGCTGTATGACCTTCCAAGTTCCCACTGGGGGCCCGGTGATAGCTCAGGCAGAGGAGATCCAACTGCTCACAGCTGATGAGAAGTGGTCTTCTGGACTCCAGGAAAATCCCAGCAACTGTGTGGAAACATTTTACACACAACCAGAGGCTTTTCCCTCTCTTTCCTACTGAGGCCTGGGCTGCCTACCAATGCTCTGTTGATTGAAGAAAAGGGTCTTAACTCTCTCGTTTGGTTGGATTGTTTCAGTTTTTTCTTTTGGTTTGGTTTTGAGCCAAGAAGCCCCAAATCTATCCCCCAGGTTTGAAGAATATTCATTTGTTTGCTTTCTGGATTCAGGGATCCAATTGGACTGTAGCCTTGGAGTGCATACCAGGAGTTTTCTCCCTCAATCACAGGATAAGTTGTCCTGCCATCAGGACTGGTGAGCTGAGCAAGCTCTACTGTTTGGGGACTTGACAGCTTTGTAGACATTCCTGGGGTTGTTTTGGGGGGTTCCTGGTGATGTAAGATTAGACTTACAGGGCTGACACTCTGAGAAATGTGTTTGGTTGGTGAGATATTACTTACATGTTGACTTTCTCTTTCACTCACAGCCACTATTATTTGTAGACTGGGGAGAGTCTTCCAAAGCAAGCAGATGTGCTTCTTTGACAAGCAGTTCCATTAAGGCCAGAAAGGTCCTTGGCTCTGTCAGCAGTTCTGCCCTGGCCCAAAGCCAGAAATGTATGAATCATAAGCACTGGTTTGTGTCTTTAAAAAACAAAAACACAAAAGCCTTTCTCAGCAACCTACTGAGCATGCCAGTAAGCGATCAGATACTTCACTGCCTCTTAGAGGTATTGGTGGGAACCCAGTCCTGTCAGCAGGGTGGAGAAGCTTATGGACACACCTCGTGGGGATCAGTGGTTGGACCACCTGGACTGCTCAGCCTACCTCGCCATAACTCAGAGCAGTCACTTCCAAAACCAAAGTATGTTCTTAATTGTCTCTCCCTCCCATCCCATTTCTCTGTGACCTTTGCACTAGCTGATGGCCATTTGCTGAATGGTCCATGTGGCCCATGTATAAGGTAGAGTTTTGATGATACAACTGTTGTATGAAACTTGCCTACCAGTTTGCCAAAGATCAAGAAAATGGGACATAATCTCTCTCTCTCTCTCTCTCTCTCTCTCTCTCTCTCTCTCTCTCTCTCTAATATTTTTTACTTTATTTCATCTATATGTTCATCACATGTGTGCTTACAGGGATCAGAAGAGGGCTTCCTGGAACTGGAGTTACAGACAATTATAAGCCACCAGGTGGTTGCTGGGAATTGAACTCAGGTCCTCTGGAAGAATGGCTGAGCCATCTCTACAGCCTCAGGGATGTGGTCTTTTATATAGGCTTTCATATTCTCAAATAATAACTTTTTTTTTAACAAAGAGGGAACTAGAGCAATGACTTAGAGAGGAGAGAATGAATGCACATGAATCATCTCCTAGTTGGAAAACCTCAGGAGAAACATAACATGGGAAAAGCCACTTTTTACCATGCTTTCACTCTACCCCAGTTGGCATACTGACTGTGGCACAGGTCCCATGGATTTAAATAGCCTCCTACTGGGCCAGAGTGCCTGTCACAACTTCAGTTTGGGCATGACCTTTTTCTCCTGTCGTCCTGCAAATCTAAATTTGTTTCTCCTCTTCCTGATCCTAGCCACCTTGTGTTGTTAAAAATGGAAACTCCAGGGTCTGGAGAGGTGCCCCAGTGGTTAAGATTACTAACTGCTCTTCCAGAAGCAGGGAGAACAGGAGGAACTTTTAATTTAATCAATTAATTACTTTTATAGTTGAGACAGGATCTTACTATGTAGCCTTGGCTGGTCAGGAACTCTTTAGAGATCCTCCTGCCTCTGCCCCACAAGTGCTAGGATTAAAGGTGTGTGCCACTATGCCTGTCACTTTTGATTTTTTAGATTTATTTAATCTTTTATTTTATGTGTAGAAGTGTTTTGCCTGCATATCTATGTGCATCACATGTGCACCTGGTACCAAAGGTGAGATTGGATCCCCTAGAAGTGCAATTATGGATGGCTGTGATGGGCACTCTGTAAGAGCAGCAAGTTTTCTGAACCACTGAACCCTACAGTAAGGAGCTTTATCGGCTCTTCTGAGAAGACACAGAAGGGTCTGACCACCCAGTGGAAGGGTCCTAGCAGGCCCTAGGGATTAGAATCTCTCCTGGAAGATGAGGTTAGGTGACCCACAGGAGCCCTGGCATCTAGAAGAAAGACTGAATCTACTTATGCAGATTTCCTGACTTTTGTGTCACCTTTTCTACAGGCAAGGAATGGAGAACTTTTCTCCCTCTAGTTCTGGAACAGCGTAAAGATTCATGTCTCTGGTCTCCTTGGTTTGCAGGTGGGGAGTGAAGGAGAGGGCATGGATTGCTGTAAGCCAGAATGTTTGGTTCCTAGAACATCTTGAGAGGCTCATATTTGTCCTGGAAACCTGCAGGGGAAAAATCCCCAGAAATTCGTTCCCTAAGCCACCATAGACCCTTCAAAACACGGATCCCAGCAGTAGCATAGAAGGTTGCAGTTTTCAGGAAGAGCGGCACCTTTATGAAATTTAATTAAGGAAGCATTGGATCCATGCTAACCTCAACTGGGAATGTTTGATATTCCTAAATCAGTGCATTTAACCCTAACGCAAGCTCTTTCTAAAGTAGCTGAGTTCTGTGTTCTCAGGTTAACTAGGCATGATGGCTGCTCTTTGCCCTACTCATCCAGGGTTTGTGTTAAATTGTGAAAAGGAATCTCCTATTGGGGATGGGGGCCATGGTTAAAGGATCTAAGGGATCAGATTGTCAAGTGGCACTTTAAAACTCTTTTAAAGAGACATTTCCAGCCTGGTGGTGCTGCACACACCTATAATCCCAGCACTCAGGGAGGCAGAGACAGGTAGATCTCTGACTTCGAGGATAGCCTGGTCTACAGAGCAAGTTCCAGGATAGCCAGAGGTACACAAAGAAACCTTGCAGAGAGTGGGTGAGGGGAGGGAGGAAGAAGGGGAGGGGAGGGGAGGGGAGGGGGAGGAGGAGGGGGAGAGAGGGAGAGGGAGAGAGGGAGAGGGAGAGGGGGAGAGGGGGAGGGGGAGGGGAGAGAGAGGGGGAGGGGAGAGAGAGGGGGAGGGGGAGGGGGGAGGGGGAGGGGGAGGGGGAGGGGGAGAGGGAGAGACACGGAATTCAAGTCCACTGGAAGAACACTAAGCAGCCAGTGCTCTTAACTACTGAGCGAGCCCTCTACCCCTGTAATTTTTTAAAAGATGAGATAGAATAGAAATTTAAGGGAGCATGAGTAAGGAAAAGAGCCCCTCACTCCCCGAAAGCTGGTTTAAGTCTCTCACTGGTTAAGTGTCAAGAATTTCAGGACGGCTGACCAAACTGCCTGAAAAATTTCTCAAGCAAGATTATGAGCCATGTTTACAGTCAAAATAAACAGTCTTGACCTCAGTGTGACCAACGTATACTGAGAATTCTGGTATTTTTTCTGACTTACAATTTTATTTTACTGGTGCTTCTTATTTGTAAACCCGTGTAAAACGCCTCAATCTCACCATAAAATCTCATCTATGAAAGGAAAACCTTCTGATGGACAGAAATATACCCAAACATTGTTTTACTGTCATTTAAATGTAGGTAAAGGTGATAACCTTTGAACAACTTTAAAACGCCACAAAATCATATAGAAAGTTCTTATTAGAACACTAGTGTGACTGTCTCAGAAGCCCGCATCTGCCTGCTCAGTGTCCTAACGTCTTTTTCTCGGTAAACCCCAACTTTGCTTCATACTTAGTCACCCTAAAATTCTTTTCTGTGGCCTACAATAAGATCCAGCCTATAGCTGAGAATGTCGTTCAGTGGTAAAGTGCCTACCATTCACAAGGCCTCTGTTTAGAAACAAGTTATATTTTAAAATGGCAACGTGTAGACCCAAAGCTGCAGGGTCTCCATGACTCAGGGCCACAGGAAGATCTCTGAGAGAAGTCTTGGTGAGAGTCCAGTCTTGATAGTGTAGCAGAAGCCAGAGGCCCTGAACAGGACCAATAACTCACTGCAGTGAGCGTTCGCAAGTGAATGTTTGCCAAAGGGTATACTGGGGGACACACTGCAGCTTCCACAGGGAGAAGGGTTTTTGTTTTTATTTAATTTTCATTTTTTTATGTTTGATTTTCTTTTGGGGGGAGTGGTTACGAGGGTAGAAGGAAGATATGGAAAGGCTTGGAAATGAGTGGGATTGGGTTGCATGATGTGGAATTCACAAACAATTAAAAATTATATTAAAACAAATAACTAACATAAAACAGCCGCACAGATGCCTGAGCAGTATCCGGTGCCTGGGGCCCCCAGAGGTCAGAAGAGGTTGTCAGAGCCTCTGGAACTATAGGGCTGGATGGCTGTGAACCACTCTATTAGTGCTGGAAGTCAAACCCGGGTCCTTGGAAAGAGCGGCAAGTGCTGTTGACTGCTGAGCCGCCTCTCCAGTCCTGAAACTGCCCAGAATTTAAAGGCTATGTAGGACCAGGGAGACAGCTCAGCCAGTCAAGTGCTTGCCACATAAGGGGTAAGGACCTGTGTTTGATCCCCAGAACTCACGTTAAAAAAAAAAAGGCAGGTACATAACATGGACCTTTAATCCCAACACTGGGGGCTGGAGACACAGAGACCAGAGGGCACCTAGGTTTGCTGGTCTACAGTGTGAACAGCTACCTTATGTTACTGTCTGCTGCTAAGAGTTCCCCACTATCTCATCCAAGAAGACTTTTCTCCGTTAACTTGCTCCTTGTCTCTCATTTGGTCACAGGAACGAGAGTAACTAGTACAGTCACAATTACAAATGGATTATTGTGCTACAAAATAAGACATCACATGAGATCTTTCCAGTTCTATTTGAATCAGTACAGGAGAAATCATACTGGGCAGTGAGTGTGGTAGCCACTACAAAGATGAGCTTGAAGACTCCAGAATGCCCTCTACACTTTTGATTATAAAAGAGTGGTGGGGAGGAGCCCAAAGAATGAGGATTTTGTAGAGAACGCTACAGCCATGCTGTGGGTAGAGCCAGATTCCTCCAAATCTCAACCAAATAAATAGGTTGCTGTGTGTTTCCTGGCTTGGGTATCCAGAACTGGAACTTAAGTAGCGAACCAGGACAGGGAGAGACGCACAGAGGAGCAGCTGGCCCCTTAGTGTGCAAGCTCTACAGGGGGAAGAAGTGTCAAGCTAAAAGCCTGTTTTTTTTATAACCTTTCTGGAAATATAAGATGCATATCAAAGTGGATGTAAAGAACAGGTCTGCAGTTTGATGACATTTTTCAAATCAAATATCCTTAGGGAACCAGAAAATCCATCCTCAACATCTCTAGACGTACCACCATCATCAAGGGGAACCATTGTCCTAACTTCTAAAAATAGCAATTAGTTCTCCCTCCTTTTTTCTTTATTCTCTCTCTCTCTCTCTCTGTCTCTCTCTCTCTCTCTCTGTCTCTCTCCCCCCCCCCAGGGTGTGTGTGTTGCTAATGGCTGGTTGCTAATATGCTGGAGTACTGTTCTAACCACCTAGAACTTTCCACTCCTAACTCTAACACCTAGAACTACGTTGGTTAGGTTGTTTGTGTTTGTTTGTTTGGTCTACTTGACACAAACTAGAGTCATCACAAGGAACCCTTAATTTAAAAAATAAAAAACAGATTGGCTTGTAGGTCTTTTCTTTTCCTTTCTTTTCTTTTCTTTTGGTTTTTGGAGACAGGGCTTCTCTGTGTAGCCCAGCTGTACTAGAGTTAGTTCTGTAGACCAGGCTGGCCTTGAACTCAGAAATCCACCTGCCTCTGCCTCCCAAGTGCTGGGATTAAAAGTGTGTGCTGCCACCACCTGGCATTCCTGATTTTTTAACGTGTGTTTTTGAGAATAGAGCTTGTGTCCTGTTTGCATAGTAAGAGCTTTACTGAATAAACCCTGTTCTGCATGGAAATAGAATCTTGGATTTTTGCACTTAGAGCCTGACTGCATTTCCTCGGTATTACATTTATGAGCTCCACCCATGATGCTTCACATTGCTGGACTTTGTTCATTTTCTCTTCTGCTATAGCATCCCATTATGTGAATAGTCCATGATTTATCTCTTCTGCCACTGACAGACACAAGTACCCCGGGCCTCCCAAAGAATGTATGATGGAAAAACTTCTCCAGTGTAGAAGCACAGGAAGATTGGTCATAATCAAGTCATGAAGGCTCAGCCCTTGGAGACAGATTGATGTTGTTATCATGAGAATGGATTTGGAACTTTGAGAGTGTTAAGTTCCAAACCCTGGACAAGCACTTGAGATGCCTATTTAATATATCAAAGCCAATCTTGCCTCCAGGTTCTTCCAGCATCCCTCAGTCCTACCTGTTATATGGTATGGCTGGCACACCCCACTGCTACCCTAAACTCTACAGTCCAGGGACTGAGCTGCCCTTCCCCCAGAGACGTCCCTAGATAATCCAGACATTTGGGTTATCCACTCTTCTTTTGCTCCTTTTGTACCTCTGTCCTCCTGGCTGCTGTACTTGGTTCCCCATCTCTCCCTTCATCTCCCCACATGGCTCAGGGTCATGACAACTCTGAACTCTCCCAGATGTGTCTGCCTCTGGCTATGCTCTCCTACACATCTATAAGAAATGTTCTCCTCCACCATAGCTAGGAACAGTCACATCTTTTCTTTCTTTCTTTCTTTCTTTCTTTCTTTCTTTCTTTCTTTCTTTCTTCCTTCCTTCCTTCCTTCCTTCCTTCCTTTCTTTCTTTTATTCAGAGAGAGCCAAGTTTATCTTTCTTTTCAAAGACAAATATTTTTATTATTTTAAATTTTTATTTATTTTTTTTAAAGATCTATTTATTGGTTATCTATATGAGTACACTGTAGCTGTCTTCAGACACACAAGAAGAGGGCATTGGATCCCATTACAGATGGTTGCGAGCCACCATGTAGTTGCTAGGAATTGAACTCAGGACCTCTGGAAGAGCAGTCAGTGCTCTTAACCACTGAGCCATCTCTCCAGCCCTAAATTTTTATTTTTAATGGGAGGGGATATATGTGTTTATATGCAAGACAAGGGCATCAGCTGCCCTGAACAGACTTCTCAGGCAGTAAGTAGCTTGAGTCCTCTGGAAGAGCAGTACTCACTGTAAGCCACTGAGCCCTCTCTCCAGCCTCGGTCTTTCTCTTTTGCTTCTTTTGCCTTTCTGCTTTCTGCCTTGGAACAACATAGCAGGAAGGGTAGCCTCAGACACCAGTACTTTTCCTCTGGGATTTCTTAGCCTTGAGGACCATGAGAAGTCAATTTTTTACTTCCTTTGTTGTTTCTGTGATAAACCACCCAGGCTGTGGTACACTGGATGGCAACACAGTGAACAAAGGCAGGTGGTGTCTGCTTGGGAGCTCTAAGTCCCTAGTTAGAAATCTGCAGATTTTCTGCATAGTGGCCCATACATTTGATTCCAGCACTCGGGAGGCAGAGACTGAGTTTGGGGCTAGCCTGGTCTACATAATGAGTTCTAGGACAGCCAGTGCTACACAGAGAGACCCTGTCTTGGAAAAAGAAAGCAAGAAAGTAAGCAAGAGAGAAAAATGAGTAACTGAATTATCAGATTTGAAAGTCACTGAGGATGAACCCTTCACTCCTAACCAGCTTCAGGCCCCTGTGTCCTGCTTCAGGCTTCCTGTGCTCCCTGTAATACACTTGTTTTAAGGAAGGGGGAGTAGCACAATTGCCTCTCCATAAAATTTAAAATACTGGGTGAAAAGAGGGAGAAAGTAATACATAATACAGCTGCTCCTGGTAGCAAGGTGTTTTAAAGTATCCATCGGAAATGAATTGGAAAGGTTTTTTTTTTTAGAGATCTATTTATTTAATGTATATAAGTACACTGGAGAGATGGCTCAGTGGTTAAGAGCACTGACTGCTCTTCCAGAGGTCCTGAGTTCAATTCCCAGCAACCACATGGTGGCTCACAACCATCTGTAATGGGATCTGATGCCCTTTTCTGGTGTGTCTGAAGACAGCGACAGTGTACTCATATACATAAAATAAATAAATCTTTAAAAAAAAAAATACACTGTCGCTGTCTTCAGACACACCAGAAGAGGGCATCAGATGCCATTACATATGATTATGAGCCACCATGTGGTTACTGGGAATTGAACTCAGGACCTCTGGAAGAGCAGCCAGTGCTCTTAACTGCTGAGCCATCTCTCCTTGTTTTTTTTTGTTTTGTTTTTGAGGGTTTTTCTGTGTATCCCAGGCTGTCCTGGAACTCGCTATGTAGACCAGGCTGGCAGAGATCTGCCTGCCTCTGCCTCCCAAGTGCTGGGATCAAAGGTGTGGACCACCACCTCCAAGCCTGTGTTTATGATTTTTATTTGTGTGTGTCAGAGTCACATGCACGTGTGTGCACACACACATATCACACGTGATTTGACATGTGAGAGGGGAGAGTGCACTCATACTCACAAGTGTATGTGAGCAGAAGATGGGGGGTCTGTGTTAGGTCTCTTCCTTTATTATTTTCCATCTTGTTTTTGTAGAAATAGCTCATCAAACTTGAGGTTGCCACTTCGGCTACACTGGCTGGCCAGCCAGGCTCTAGGATCTGCCAGTCTCTGCTCCTCACTATAGGAGTTACAGGTATGCACCTCCTATCCCAGTTTTTATACAGGTTTGGGGGATCTGAACTCAGGTTCTCATGCTTGTGTGACAAACACTTTATCCACTGAGCCATTCCCACAGCCCCAAGATTTAAAACGCCTTAGCATAGAGACAGCCTGGATTTGTCAAGGCCCATGAAGGGAAACCTATTTCTTCCTGGTAAAGTATTATTATGTTGACAGATTTAGTTAGGTTCTAATTTTTTTTTTTCTTTCTGTTATCCCTTTTAACTTTCTCTGTTATGTGAGTTCTGGTTAAAAGAATGGGGTGTGAGTCTATGTCTAGCCCTGGATGCAGACATGACATTCTGAGCTGCCAGGAAGATTATAGGATTACTACCTAGCAGGAACAAAGGCACCTTGTCCCTTCCTTTAAGAGTTAATCCAAATGGGGCTGTCAGTCACCTGGACAGCCTTGTAGGAGAGCTGTTTCAGAAACTTTCAAATAGCTTCAAACCTGACTAACAACATGCTGGTCCAAATGATGATGCACTCTCTGGCCATGGTCCTTTCCCACTGTGAAAGTGTCTTCCTTTCCAATGGTCCCTTTTAGGCAGTGCCCACTACTGCCCTTGCATGTGCCTCATGCAATTGTGTGAAAACCTTTGTCGGTCTGGACGGAGAATAGAGGGACTGGGAAGTCCTGAAGGAGGCCAGAGCAGATTCCCAAACAGGAAGTGTTATGGATACCTCTGGCCACTGGATGGAGTAGGGTTGCAGGGTCAGGGTATGGTAGGCAGGAGCCCAGGAACATAGTCCTGTCTATAGAAATCTGACTCCAGTATTGTATCCATCCCAGCTCAGCACGGGTGCTAGGAAGGACTGCAGGTTTGGAGATCTGGTTTTCCTGACCAATTATCTGGCTTGCTTCTATGATCTTGTGACCTTTCCTGCTCTGGGGACTCACTTTGGTGGCTTCTTTCTGCCTCAAGCTGTTGTTGCTCTCTCTCTCTCTCTCTCTCTCTCTCTCTCTCTCTCTCTTGTTTTAGCGTTGGTTTGTGCCTACAGAAGTCCAAAGAGGGCATCAGATGCCTTGGAGCTGGAGTTAGAGGCAGTTGTGAGCCACCTAACACGGTATCCAAACTCTGGTCATCTGTAAGAGCAGTACATGATCTCAGTGCTGGGCTGTCTTTCTGGCCCTGCCTTGAGTTCTACTAGCCCATCTTATAAGCATCCTGAGCAAGACCCACCCTTCTCCTCTTTCTTTCATGTTTTTATCAGCACAGTAGCCTGCCTTTGTGCATCCAATAAAGAGGATTAAATTAACAGCATGGGGCCTTGAAAGATGCCTTAATAGCTAAAGGTACTTGCTACAAGGCTTGAGGAGCTAAAAACTGATCCCCAGAACCCATGTGGTGGAAGGAGAGAACAGACTCCCACGAGTGGCATGAAGGTACCACAGCATATAACAAATAAAATGAACTTTAAAAAACGTATATAGTTAATATGATTGGGGCTGAGGAGCTGGTCCAGTGGCTGTGCTCCAGTCGACTTGGGTTCAATGCCCAGCACCCACATGGCAGCTTAATTCCACTCCCAGGAGATCTGATGCCCTCTTCTGTCCACGGGCACCAGCCACACATGTGCACAGACATACATGCAGGCAAAACACCCACACACATATTAAATAAATAAATAAATAAATGCCAGGTATTTCTTTTAAATATAACACAGTGTATACATGTGCTTGTTCAAAGACTGTTGTTATGCATTGTACCAGCTTTGTGGGAAAACCCACATCCATTCTCCTCGCACTGGTATCTAAAGGCAGAGAACAAAGGTCATCTATGTAATCCATTTGCAGACTCGCTGCTTTATCGGAGGATGTTAAGTAATTACAGATTTCAGCACAGACCCAAAGATCCTTTCACTTCATCTGGGAACTTGTCTTATCATTTGTATTCAAAGGTTAAATATAGAAGAAGGAATTAAAAAAAAAAAAGACTCCAGACATTATGTAGTCACTGTCTGGAACGGCAGGCATTATATTTCAACAGGATATTATCACTAAGGCAAAGAGAAATGATTCTTACTGGGTAGGAAATGACTGCAGTGTTGTTCAAGCAATCAGAGATCACAAGATGTGGTGAATGAGGAGTTCGCAATTCTATTGTTCATTTAAAATGGGCTGCTGAGAGAAAAGGGCTGAAAAGAGCTTAGGGAGCAATGTCACACACAGCTCCCCCACCCCCCCCCACCCCCCCACCCTGCTCTCCGCCCAGAAAATTCTGGAGTTCTCCTGAAGTACAGCTCTGCCATCAGCCATCAGCCATCAGCAACCTTGGCACTTTGAATCCCTTGCGTTTAGCTTGCGCTCCTACCCGGTTCCCGCGGGGCGTTCACAGAGAACTGAAAAGGGAGCACGGGGTTTCCAAAGGTTTGTTAGGAAATCTGTCTTAGAATTCAGAACAGATTTTCTTCAGTTCTCTGCGTGACGTCTGTTCTCAAACAGGCCACTTGAGCGCATGTCACCCTTAGGAAGTGAGCGTTTGCTACGGATGACAGTGAAGAGTCTGGTTCCTGGCGATCTCTAGCTGAGGTGCCATCTTGGAGCAACGCAGTCTTCCTCCTCCCTTCCCTCCTCGCCTCTGCAGGCGGAAGAGGGGGGAAGAAAGAAGGTGGGAGGCACCCAGGAGGCTTTGAGCAGAGGTGGGGACTTCCCGGCACTAACAGAAAGAGGAAGGGAAAAGTGCCAGGGGTGGCACAGCAGTGAGACAAGGGGCGGAGCAGGAACATTGATAGTGTTAGCCGCCATCAGGAGGAAAGTCCCTGCCCGTGGGACTCTGGCAACTGGAGTGATAGTAACTGGGGCACTGTTCAATGTTCAATGTACAAGTTGCTGGTTTAACGTTTTACTCGAGCCCACTGAACCTAACCCTTTTCTTATTTTGAAACAAGCCTTCACTGGAGATATCTCTGTCTCTCTGTCTCTGTTTCTCTGTCTCTGTCTGTCTCTGTCTGTCTCTGTCTCTCTCTCTGTCTCTGTCTCTCTCTCTCTCTCTCTCTCTCTCTCTCTCTCTCACACACACACACACACACACACACACACACACACACGAGATACAAAACAGTATAGCAAACATCTGGCTTAAGATAGAAAGCAGGTCTGGGGATGCTGGGCTTGGTGGGGCATACCTTTGGTACCAGCACTTAGGATGCAGAGGGAGGGAGATCTCATGAATTTGAGGCCAGCTTGGTCTACATAGTAAGTTCCAGGACAGCCAGGACTACACAGAGAAACTCTGTATTAAAAAGCAAACGAACAATAACAACAACAACAAAAACAGAAAGAAAGGAACCATGGAGCATGGAGACGAGTTCAGACCCGCTCCCAGCCAGGCACAGTACCCTCTGTCTAATCCATGAGCTCACACAGCAAGATGAGAAGCAGAGACAGGAGAATCTCCAGATCTCAGGCCAGCTAGCTTGGTATACCGGGGGCAAACAGGAGACTTTGTCTCACATAATGTGGAAGATACAGACTGATACCCAAGATTGTTCTTGGACCTCCATACACGCAATATAGCATCTGTGTGAGTGTACTCACACATATGGACAGATACACACAGATACATACATTACATACATATTAATTCACAAAAGATAATAATAAAATACAAAATAGAGAATGACTCAGATATAGTTAGAGGCAGCCTCTGTGTACTCCCAAGACAACCATAAGTTTTGAATAGTATTATAATAGAATTATCTATGTGGACGTTTATTGTTTTGTTACCCATATATTTATTTTATCAATCTTAAATGTATTAGTCTACTTTGGATTACTATAATGAGATACCTAAGGCTGATTGTTTGTAAAAGGTTTATTTAGCTCACAGGTTTGGACACGGAATAGTCAAAAAACATGGCAGTAGCACTGTAAGGTCCCCACTGGCTTCATCACAACCCAGCAGAGGGCAACATGCTGGCAGCTCATGAAAAAGGAGAAGTCACAGAGTGGAACAGTAAACTGAAAATGACTTGGGACCCGGCCTTGCTCTTTCATGACAATTCACTGCTACAGAGAACAAACTTACAGTCTCATGCCATCACCCTGATCCTTTCTGAAGACAGTGGCCCTAATCAGCTCCTCTAAGGTCTATCTAAAGGTCTAACCACATCTTAGCATCACCACACTGGGACCCAAGGTTTCAACACATTATCACTTAGAGACATACTTAAATCACATCCAAACTACTGTACCATATAAGTGATATCCCATTAGAAATCACTAGGGAAATGATTTTTAAGATTTTTGCATATTTTAATATTTTAAAAACACTAGCACATTCAATATGGCCTTCTGAAATTTGCTTTTTCTCATCACACTATTAAAAACCTTGAGCGAGTGCATTTGTCATATCCATTCTAACTGCTATGTAGCGTTTCATCATCTGAATAATAACACCCTCGCTACCAGCCCAAACCAGGACCCAGCCACACACTCAGCTGCTGCCCATAGGAAGTTTGATTCTTAGTTCACAATTAAAGGACCAAATAGCTCACATCCTTTATGCAAGCCCTCTTTCCTGGACCTTAGGAGAAGTTGCCAGTGGCTGTTGCTGGCTGCTTAGTGTGATAAGCTCAGAATATTATCTGACTTTGAGAGAGCAATTGCCCTTGCCACACGATGACTATGGTGTCTAAGTGACTGAGGTCACCGCATTCCCTAAGTCTTTTCCCTGGATGGAGTCTGAGTCAGGCTGTTGGGTTTGCCTATATCAGAAAGGGGAAAGAACAGCAACAGTGTGGGAGAACCACAGAACACAGAGTAGGTCACTGGTCTACTCCTTCCCGAGCCCTAGCTCCCAGTCCCCAGTACAAGACAGAGGACCTTTTGGACATCAGCCTAGTAAGCCATCTGAACAAATTGCAAGACTGTTGCCACTTGGGGCATGCAGGGTGTGAAGAACTTGGAAAGGGGGCAAGACAGAGTGCTGCAAAAGCTGAGTACCACCTTGGTGATCACTCAGGGACAGGCCAGCCATTTCTCTCTGGACTCAGCTCACTCACTAGTCAGGAATCTCCTGGCTGAAGGTTCTGTCTTGGGATTTCTGGCACTGGGTTTTCTGGCCCGTGTCAAACATTCCTTGAGAACTGTCTAGCCAGTCAAGTGCTGGCGCCTGCCATGTTGTTTGTAGCCAGATCACTGAAGGGCTCTTTTGAGCTTTAAGCCAGTGGAGGCTTCTCATTTCTCAGTCTTTCTAACACCCTTTGATCCTATAAGCAGTAACTAAAGAAGAATCCCAGAAGGGCAGGCTGGCAAGAGTTCTTGAGATGGTCTTGTTCAACATCTGACCCATCATTTGTTAATTTTATAAATAGATGCCAGGTGCCTACAGTAGACCATTCTGGGTTGGGCACCAGGTTAACCTCACCAAGACACCAGTCTCAAAACAGAATCTATATTCTGTCTATGTGTTTGTTCTATATATATTCATTTTATCAATCTTAAACATTACAAAGAATCTGACCAGATTCTCAGCCGGACACCATATTAGGCTCAGCTATGTATTAAGAAACTGTCTCAAAACAAAAGCAAATAAACAACATCAAAATAAAAAAACAACCACAGGGCTGGAGAGATGGCTCAGTGGTTAAGAGGGCATTCTGCTCTTGCAGAGGATCAACCTTCAGTTCCCTGTAACCACATGAGGAAGCTCACAACAGGCTGTAACTTCTGCCCTCCATGGTCACCTGAACTCATGTGCACATACCTCTAACCGTGCATAGACATATACCAAACACTTTTTTTTTGGAACTCACTCTGTAGACCAGGCTGGCCTCGAACTCAGAAATCCGCCTGTCTCTGCCTCCCAAGTGCTGGGATCAAAGGCGTGTGCCACCACTGCCCGGCTATACCAAACACTTTAATATTAAGAAAAACCTTTCTTTTTAACCAAGAGAGACAGAGACAGAGAGAGACAGACAGACAGAGAGCCATGCCCTCTTGAAGATTGCACAACAGTGGAACGGCAGATGGGAGCCAGAGGTGGCCAATATTCATAGAGCAACCACACAGATTTTAAATCATAATGCCACCAGTCATGTTTTTCCAGGTCAGAGGATGTATCTAAATTATTTTTATGTTGCTATTATAAGACACCATGACCAAGGCAACTTATAGAAGAGTTATTTGGAGCTTACAGTTAGAGTCCATGACCATCATGGCAGGGAGCATGGTAGCAGATGGGCATGGCACTGGAGCAGCAGTTGAGACCCCACATCTTGAGACACAATCACCTGGCAGAGAGGCAGAGAGAAACAGAATTAGAATGGCAGGAGTCTTTTGAAACCTCAAAACCCTTCCCCAGTGACACACCTCTTCCAATAAGGCCACACCTCCTAATTCTTCCCAAATAGTTCCAACCAAGTATTCAAATATACGAGCCTATGGGGGCCATTCTCATTCAAACTATCACAGAGATTGTGGTGTGGCTTATTAGGAGGTGTGGCCTAATTGGAGTAGGTGTAACCTTGTTGGAGGAAGCTTGTCACTGTGGGGGTGGGCTTTGAGGTCTCCTTTGCTCAAGCTATGCCCAGTGTGGCTCATAGTCTCCTTCTGCTGCCTGTGGATAAAGATGTAGAGCTCTCGGCTCCTCCAGTACCATGTCTGCCTGCGTGCTGTCATGTTCCCACCATGATGATAATGGACTGAACCTCTGAACCTGTAAGCCAGCCCCAATTAAATGTTTTTCCTTTATAAGAGTTGCCTTAGTCATGGTGTCTCTTCACAGGAATAAAACTCTAACTAAGAGAGAGAGCTTCTGTTCACACCATATGAGCCAAGAAGCCCAAGGAGAGCTATTACTCTGTATCCTAAAAGCAACAGTATGCCACAGAGGATCTTCACCTAGGCCATGGAGCATGCTGAAAGAGAACTCTTTGACCACTGTATGGAGATCAGGCTGCAGAGGTATCCATGGAAGGTTCTTTTAGGCAAGAGACAATGGTGACTTGAGCTGGGATAATGGAACAGAGGACAGGTTGGACACATGTTTAATGAATAAAATCCACACAACATCTTGGATAGGGATGGAAAGCCATTTCTAAGCTGGTTGTGTTGGCTCTCATGCAGCATTTTAGATACACAGGCAGGAGGATCACTGCAAGTTCCAGGCCAACCTGATCTATATACTGAGTTCCAGGCCAACCTGATCTACATACTGAGCTCCAGTCAGGGTCACATAATGAGACACTGTCTCAAACAAACCAACCAACAAATAAAAAGCCATTTTTAACAGACTAGATCTCCAGCCAACAGGCTCTGTAGTTCAGTTTTGCTCAGAGTAGGCTCTGGAATGATCTATGATACCAGCTAAAGAGCCTTTGACCTTTTCAATTTCTACAGTGAAAGGCCAAACCGGCATTTGTGACAGCTCCCTTGGTAATCCCCTCATCTGCTCTCATTCAAATGTCCATGCTAACAAGAAACCACTGTTTTCTTCACGATGAAGTAAAGGACTAAGATGTCTTACTCTGTCTGAGCTGCTATCTAACAGAACCCTACACACTGGATGGCTGATGGACAAAGGAAACACACTGCTCATAATTCTGGGATCCAGAAGTCCAAAATCATGGTATTTCATGAGGACTTGCTTCCAGGTCCATAGGCAGCTGTTTGTCACTATGTCCTCACATGACAGATGGGGTGCCACTCTCAGAGGCTTCTTTTACTTTCTGTGTCTTCCTCAATTCTCCTCTCCTCTTCCTCCTTCTCTCCCTTCCTCTTTCCTGTCCTTTTTTTGGACAGGGTCTTACATAGCCTAGGCTGGCCTCAAGCTTGCTATATAGCCAAGGATGACCTTGAGCTTCTAATCCCCTGCCTCTACCTCCAGAGTGCTGTGATATTTACATCATCACATTCAGTTACTGGGTGCCAGGGATCAAATTTAGGGCTTCCTGCATGAAATGCACTCTACCAGGTGAGCTCCACGCTCAGCTTTCAGGACCTGTTATAAGGGAACTGATCTTACTTTGGAGGGTTCTGCTGGTCATGACCTAATTAATCATTTCCCAAACACCCATCTCCTAGTGCTAGCACATCAAGGGCTACCCACATCAAAGGTTAGGACTTCAAATTGCAGATTTGGGAAAGAAGTTCTTAAATATTCAATCTATAACAAAGACATATATAACATCTCTAGTTTCCCCCAGTCTCCTCAATAAAATAGACATGCTGGATAAAAGTTATGGGATACTATTTGGAATAAGACCTTCCTATACTATGTCCTAAAGGCTAATCCAAGGTGGAGTCGCTCATGCTCAGGTTCCATGTCACAAAGTAAACTCAGGCTACTTATTGGTAAGAGCTGACCTTCCAAGAAATCAGGAGAGAAATAATAGACAACTCCCAGAAAGCCAACAAAATTCCCTGGTTTTCCCTAAGAAAACTTACTACAAAATCACCAATCTGGCAGATGGTGGTGGCAGAGGAAGGCAGATCTCAGTGACTTCAAGACCAATCTGGTCTACATACTGAATTCCAGGCCAGCCATAGCAACACAGTGAGATCCTGTCTCAAAAAAAGTATAAACAAATAGACATAGACAGACAGACAGACAGAAACATAGATTGATTAAAACAAATGAATAAATCTGCTTCTTGTTCCTAATTTTTGCTTTTCTCAGCCCTTTTGGTTTTATTGTGTTTTGTTTTTGTGGTGCTGTGGTAGACTGAACCCATGACCTCATCTGTGCTACCCAGGTATGCTACCAGTGAGCTGTGTCTTCCAAACGCACACCCACTCCCCTTTGACTTTGAGAGGAGGGGTCTCACTAAGTTACCCAGACCAGCCTTAGAACTTGTGATCCTTCTGCCTCAGCCTCTCAAATAACTAGAATTACAGATTTGTATCACCAGGCTTAACATCAGCCTTTTGTCTATCCCGTCAATTTGTCAGAGCTTGTTTCTGTCTTGCAGACCAACTGTTGCACAGTTTAGGAAGTTTCTAGTAAAAGTCAGAGTGGCAGAATGTTTTCACTCCATATAATGGCTCTTGATTTAACTTTCTGCATTGCAAAAAGAGAAAAGCAAACAAACAAAAAATTTAGATATTTTAAAAAATGCATTATTTCATTTTGTGTGTGTTTGTAGGGGGTTGCTTTGCCTGCATATACACTATATGCATACATGCAATGCGCATGGCGACCAGCAGATGGCGACAGATCTCTTGGAACTGGAGTTTATGGATGAATTTGAACCACCAAATGGGTTGGTTGGGTGCTGGAAATGTAACCTGAGTTCTCTATGCTAGAGTGAGTAGCCAATGTTCTTAACCAAGTCATCTCTCCTGCCTCCACATTAAATCTTTTAAAACTCTATTGTAAATCTGGGTGTGGTGGCACATGTCTGTAATGCCAGAACTCAAGAGACTGAAGCAGGGTAATCTAAAAGTTGGAGGCTAGCATAGGCTACAGAGTGAAGCCTTGTCAAACAAACAAACAAACAAACTACCACCACCAACAACAACAAAACCCACTCTATTTGCTGAAACGTTATGGGCAAATTCCTGTAATGCAGGTAAAATCAAGACACCTACATTTCTTGTTTTGTCACCTACCTGGCCCAGGTATCACCCTCTGTCTTTCCCAGGCATCACCCTCTGAGGTCCCCTCTGCCCTTACATTTTAACCTGTGCCAGTTTGGTTAAAATAGCCATGTAACAGTGTTAGAACTTCACTGACCACAAGGTCGAGAGTGGGAAGGATGCCCAGTTACCTAGTTTCCCCCAAGACTTTCCCATTTTAGTACTGAGACTTCATCTTTTAGGAGCTTCTGAGTACCAGAGGAAGGAGGCAGTTGATCACCATATATCTTGTACTATACCCGTGTAGTCATGCAATTTGTACCATACTGAGCTGCCCAAGGACTTTTGCTCTGGGAAGTCTGGTTGGATGAGCTGGAAAGAACATTACCTATTAAACTCCATTTAATTCATTCAGTTCTTGGCCCCCACTCCAGACCTATCTGAACTCGGGTCATCAAGTGTGTGTTAAATCTTGTTAACACACACATCTTACGAAGCCCTGCTCCCAGATCGATTTTATCAAAACTGACTTCACCTGGGAACTGTGTCCAACAAAATATGGTCCCTGCTCTGACCTCTAGCACATCTTATTTCCATGCTTTGCAGTGTGGCTTGGGTGGCTGTTTTGTCTGTTCGTTTTCCAGATCTTGTCCCTAGTGATCCTACTAGCCCAGGTTGGGAAATAACATTCTAAAAACTACAGAATTCAGGGGCCGGTGAGATAGGGCAGGGCATAAAAGTACTTGCACTGCATGCCTGGCGACCAGAGTTCAATGTCTAAAACCTGTGTAAAGGTGGAAAGTGTGCATCAACACAGATACAGAATTTAAAAGAATAAAAACGAATCTTGAAAAAAACAATAAACAACACGGTGTAGTGGCACTCACCTTTAATGGTCACACTCAGGAGGCAGACGCAGGCAATGGGACGTTTACACTACACTCAACTACAGTACACCTTGTTTTTTGAGACAGGGTCTCTCACTGAACATGGAGCTCCTGATTCAGCTAGCCCAGCTGGCCAGCAAGCCCCAGGGATCCTCGTATCTCTACTTCTTCAGTGGAGATTACAGGTACAAGTCTATGTGCCTGGCTCCTTTACATGGATGCTGAGGGTCTGAACTCATGTCATCATGCTTGGATAGCAAGCATTTACTGGCTGTCCCATCTCCCCATCTTTTTAATTTTTTAAAGATTTATTTATTTATGTCTGGGTGCTGTGCCTGCATGTACACTTGTGTGCCAGAAGAGGGCATCAGATCCCATTATAAATGGTTGTGAGCCTCCATGTAGTTGCTGGGAGTTGAACTTGGGTCCTCCGGATGAGCAGACAGTGCTCTTAACTGCTAAGCCATCTCTCCAGCCCCACCAATTTTCTTTTAGGGGTTGACTCCCGAGTCAGCCTGGCTTCAATGAAAAGTCAAGATATCCACTCACATGAGAGCTAGGTCCAGGCATTCTGTCACCATTCAGATCTGGCAGAATCCAGGCACTGAGATGATGTCACCAATGATGCTCTTTGCCCTTTCACTTACTGCTTTTATTTCCTACCCTTTATTCTCAGATAGCCTTTCTGGACCATTTTTCCCATTGCTGTGACAAAAGCCACTTAAGGGAGGAAGAAGTCATTCTGGCTCAGTTCCAGAGGAATTTTAGTTCCACCACAGCAGGAAGGCTAGGTAATGAGAACAGCAAGGCACCCCAAAGGTTTTGGGCTTGGGATTCAAGAATAATAATGAGATGGACTGTCCTTTGTATATGAAATGTATTACAGAGGTGTTGATGACATAAACAGACAAGCAGACAGCCTTATGGAGTGGGCTCTGAGATTCAGGACCAGGCAGATGGGTGGAAGCTCCTCCTTACACATTTTAGAGGAAGGGGGAAGAGGGATAGATTGAAAAGTTTCCTGTTTGACCCATGCTTATCTCCTGCTGGGGACTCTGCTAAAGAACCTTAAGTTAGATAAACATCTCTCCTGGCTGGGATAACAATAGTCTAGAGAAACAGCTTACTTTAGTTCTACAAAACAAATGACTGGAGTTATTGGAACTATCAGTTCAAACAAAATGCAAAGTTGCCTGGCCCTGGCTAACATTCCCTGGTGAAAAGAATGTGACGGAGCAGGTCACTTCCTTTTCTTTTGTTTTTAAAGATTTATTTACTTTTATGTATGTGAGTACACTGTAGCTATCTTCAGACACACCAGAAGAGGGCATCAGATCTCATTACGGATGGTTGTGAGTCACCACGTGGTTGCTGGGAATTGAACTCAGGACCTCTGGAAGAGCAGTCAGTGCTCTTAACCACTGAGCCATCTCTCCAGCCCAGCAGGTTACTTCCTAGAAGCTGACTGAGAAGCTGAAAAACTCACCAGAACTTTGGAGGATGGCTACTAGTAACCCACTTTTAACCACTAGGCCCCACCTCCGAAAGCAACACCACCAATTGAAAGACTAGGTGCTTAAACACAAGCCCATGGGGAACACAGCACATCCAAGTCATTCCAAACCAAAATGGCTGATGGGAGAGCATGGTAACTCTGAAAGCACTCTGAAGTTTCCGCCAGATAACTCTGTTTACCATTATGCCTGGGACTGCAATCAACCATGTCTTGTATCAGTTTTGGTTTTGAGACAGGGTCTCATTGTATAGTCCTGGCTGGCCTGGAACTCACTATGTAGATCAGGCTAGCCTCAAACTTAAGGAGTTCTGCCTCTGCCTTCTGTCTCTTGTCTCTTGTCTGTCTGCCTCCTGCCTCCTGCCTCCTGCCTCCTGCCTCCTGCCTCCTGCCTCCTGCCTCCTGCCTCCTGCCTCCTGCCTCCTGCCTCCTGCCTCCTGCCTCTGTCTCGAGTGTGGTGAATTAAAGGCTAGTGCCACTATACCTGGATTATTTATTATATTTTTTAAATATTTGTTTTTATTATTTTACATTATGTGTATGTGTCCGTGCCTCTCTGTGTGCATGTGAGTGCAGTTGTCCAGAAAAGGCCATTGGATCCCCTAGAGCTAGAATTGCAAATATGGTAAGCCACCTGAGGTGGGTTCTGGGAGCAGCACTCCAGACCTCTGCAAGAGCAATATGATCTCCCAATGGCTAAGCCATCTCTCTAGGTTTTACCTTTAGAAAGGGTGAGGGAGGAGGGAGAGAGAGGGGGAGAGGGAGAGAACATACAGAACTAGAGAGAGGACACCAGAGGACAACTTACAGGAGTAGCTTCTCTCTACCATGTTGCTTTCTGATGTCAAACTCAGGTCATCAAGCTTGGCAGCAAGTACTTTGATCCACTGAGCCATACTGCCATCCCAAATCAGTCCCATTTTAAATATAATTTTGTCAACCTGTTTGACAGAATCTCAGCCCCACAAAGAACGGAATCATAACACAGAACACAGACATGGCCCCAAGAACAAAAACGGTGGGAACTAGAGAGCTGGCCCTGACCTCTTCCTAATGGCATGCCATGCAGTGCAGGACTGTTACACCTCTAGAACATTCCATGCACACAGCAGACACCCACCACCTACTGTGTGCCCAGCATAGTGCTGGCCTCTGATGAGGAAGACATGGTCTTAGAAGGAAGCAGCCTACCCTGCAGTGGTGGCGCACACCTTTAATCCCAGCACTTGGGAGGCAGAGGCAGGCAGATTTCTGAGTTTGAGGTCAGCCTGGTCTACAGAGTGAGTTCCAGGACAGCCAGGGCTACACAGAGAAACCCTGTCTTTAAAAAAAAAAAAAACCAAAAAAAAAAAAAAGAGAGAGAGAGAAGGAAGCAGCCAAGAGGAGATGGGAGATGGGTCAGTGGATAAAGTACAAGTAAGAGAACCCAGGTTAAAAGCTAGGCTTGTTGTGGCATAACTCTAAACCCAGGGTGAGGGTTGCAGTGACAGATGGTCAAGTGTCACCAAGTTGGTGAGCTCCAGGTTCACTGGGAGAAAGTGTGTGAAAAAACACGGTGGAGAGCCATGGAGGAAGATGCCCAAATTTGACTTCTGACCTCCACATATGCATGCACATGAGTACACATACACACGAAACACATGCACATATACATGCAGAAGGAAGGAGGCAGACAAGACAGGAGTGTTAACAATCATATTACAACATAGCAAGGCCAACTGTGCATGTGTCTGGACTGTGCTACTGTAAGGATGGGACTTCCTCCATTGAAACTGCCTGCTGTCACTTTTCTCTCTGTGAAACCCTCCTCCCAGTGGAACAAGCATGTTTGGCTCTGTAGGGAAGAGGGTAGAGTCTAGCTAAAACCCATTACAGGTTACCTTAGGGGTAATCGTTTAAAATTACTGATGATCGCTCCCAAGGAAAGCCACTTGAAATTTCGGAAGAAGCGAATTGAAATGGGATCTGTCCAGCAGGACATCAGAAGAGGACGGGGGGGGGGGGGGGGGACTAACTGCAAAAGAACTGCATCTGACCAGTCTACTTGCAACATTTAAGAGCGAGCAAATGAACGCCACAAGAACTGTTGTTTTGGGTTTTTTTGTTTGTTTGTTTTTTGTTTTTTTTGAGACAGGGTTTCTCTGTGTAGCCTTGGCTGTCCTGGAACTCACTCTGTAGACCAGGCTGGCCTCGAACTCAGAAATCCTCTTGCCTCTGCCTTCTAAGTGCTGGGATTAAAGGCGTGCGCCACCACTGCACAGAAGAACTGTAGTTACGTGTTGGCCTTTGCATGGAGACTCAAATGTGGACTTGAGTTTTGGGCTATGAGTAGAGTGTTTCAGCTCCTCACTGTGAAGTATCTGTTTCCCGATCCTGTTTCTCTTTTGCACCCTGTAAGATTTATTTTAGTTTTAATTTTGTGTTTCTCTATGTGTGTATGGTTATGTGCATGTGAGTACAGCTGCCCAAAGACCTCAGATTATAGCTATGATGGCTACTGGGAACCGAATTTGAGTCCTCTGCCACAGCAGTGTGTGCTCCTAACCCTTGAGCCATCTCTCCAGCCTTGGGTTTGTTTATTTGTTTTGTTTAGAGATAGGGTCTTACTGTGTAGAGTAGTCTAGCCTTAAACTCACAGAGATCTGCCTGCCCTGCCTCTAGGTAAAAGGAATGTACCGTTGTAGCTGATTTACCATGAACCTCTGGTTCTCCCGTCTCACCTCCGGAGTGTCTAGTTTATAGGTGGATACTGCCATGTCCAGTTAGGGTATAGCCTTCCAAAAATAGAAGAGGGGGAGAGGTGAGGGCTCCAGAACACCAGGGAGGGAGAACAACATACGAACTAGGCTGTGTGGGCCTGTGTCTGCACAGAATGTTTGCTGTGGCAAACAACACAAGTTAAGCCATAGATGGTAAAGAAACTCTTTCAGTATGCTAGGGCTGTGTCCATCATAGACTGATTTGTACACCCCACACACATATACAGCACACATACCCCATACACAGATATACCACACACACTACACATAACAGGCACACACCTGACACAACACACACATATACAACACACACCTATACTGCACATACCCTGCCACCACACACACACACTCTACACACATACCACATGCACATATACTACCCCCACCCCCCACACCCCATATAAGATCTTTGGGGGTCTAGGAGGAGGCCAAGTTCTCAGGCTTAACACCTAAACCAAGGGCTGCACAAGGAAACCTTGTACCTTAGCAAAATAAAAATGTGTTTTGTAAGCTCATGTAAAGCTAAGCTAAAAGGTCTATGTGGTGGCACACACCTGTGACCCCAGCACCCTCCACCTGAGGACTGGGTATACAGGTGTGCACCCTTCACATAGATTAGTGCATCTTTCAACCCTCACCAGAAAAGCTCCTTTTTGCATACAAGAGGACTGATACAGACATACCACTGCACAACCTGCAGAGAATAAGAGTCCTAAATGGCATCTGCTTAGTATGTATGTATATATGTATGCATGCATGCATGTTGTGTGGCATTGCTTCTGGGGAGACATGAACAAACATCCTCTAATCTCAGATAGGGGACCAATAACAGACAGTGTCACTTAAGTCCGACTTGGTGAACCAATGGGATTTATTGGAGTCACTTATAGGAGCAGAAACAACTCAAAGACAGCTGCATCACCAAAGACCACCCCGGCCGAGTGACAGTTGATGAAAGCTGGGAGCCTGGAGCACACTGTACAGGCTGCAGGCAGCTCCACAGGTTGGAGGGTGTCCTTTCCTGGTGGGTTGAGCCCCTTCCCAGACAGCTCTGCTGGTCTTTGTTTCTTCCAGGCACTTCAGCTGCTCTCTGCTGCTTCTAGGCCACTTGGCTCAGAAGGCTCTGTTTATTCCAGGTTGCCCACTCTGAGCCTCAGTGTAGTAGCTCAGCTTGTCTAAGAATGACTATCAGCAGTCTTTATTGCTAATATGTTATTGTAAAGGGAGGAACCTACTGAATCTGCTTAGTTCAAGGACTTCCTGAAGCTATTACATGTTTACTTCCTGTCTAAAGGAAGTGAAGGATGGAGTGTCCCACCTACCCTTAGAACATCCTGTTGTTTCACCTCCCAGTAAACATCCCATTAGAATATCCTGTTAGTCCACCTCCCTTTTCACACCCTATGTCTTAAGTAGTTTCTCTCCAAGATGGGATGCTTTCATGTCAGAAGAAACTGCTACACAACAACGCACCACAGACTCCTCAAGGGTTAGGGACCATCTAAGAAGAGGAGACAGGAAGACTCTAAGAGCCAGTGGGAGTGGATGGCTACTGACTCATCAGGAAGAGCCCTTGTTGGCGACTGTGAAACAGTATTCACTGGATAGCACAGGGCCGTTGGACATGTGACTGCATACACATGACCTGTACCACATCAAACCAACCAAAAATCACAGCACAGATTGGGAAGGGGCTCAGGAAGGTCCATGCCTGACTGAGGAGCTACCATCAACTGATGACTGACCAAGAGGAAGAGTCAGTTTTCATTAGGGATGAAAGCCCTGAGATGCTAACAGATGGCCCTGACCCTACACCCAAGCACAGACAAGCAGCACTAAGTGGACTCGGTGGGCTTTTAAAAAAGGATTCATGAAGTTGGGAAGGAAAAGAGGTAGGGCACAGGAGAGGGATTGGAGGGAAGGAATGGAGGGGGTAGATTTGATCAACATACATCATATGTCTATATGAAATTCTTGCTGGGCAGTGGTGACATACACCTTTAGTCCCAGCACTTGGGAAGTAGAAGCATGCAGATCTCTGAGTTTGAGACCAGCCTTGTCTTCAGAATGAGTTCCAGGACAGCCAAGACTACACAGAGAAATCCTGTCTACAAGCAAACAAACAAGGAAATTCTTAAACAATTAAAAAAGAAAAAGAAAAGAAAAAGAAGCAGGCATGACTCTCCTCTAGAAGCTCACACTTGTCTGTGTCTGCATTTCACCATCCCTCTCCTCTCTTTCTCTCTCTGCACTTTTGTTTTTAACATTTTATTTTATGTGCATGAATGATTTGCCTGTGTGTGTGTGTGCGTGTACGTGCGTGTGCGTGTGCACCCACAAACCGCCTGACTGCCTAGTGTCTTCAGACTTCAGGAGAGGGCATCAGATCCCTTAGAACAGGAGTTATAGATGGTTAGGAGCCACCATGTGGGTATTGGGAACCAAAGCTGGATCATCTGTAAGAACAAATGCTCTTAACTGCTGCGCCATCTCTCCAGCCCTTCCTCTCTATTTTAATACATCCAACTCTGCTTCATATTTGGCTCACTCTGGAATGTATTTTTGCAAAAGCCATGACTCCTGGGTGGGATTCTCTGGGTAGGGATCTCTGAATGCAGCTCTCCAGGCAGCTGCCTACCTGGGATGGAGCTGTGCATCTATTTCAGGAATAAAATCACTCTGGGAAAGAGTTTGTGAGCTTCTTTAAAGCTCAGATCAGTGGGCTCTGGATGTGGCACCAGGAGACCCTGCAGCTCTTCAGTCCAAAATAAATAAATAGACAAATATATATAATTTTAAAAATTATACAGTGCAACCTGCCAATCAAACTCCTGGTATTTATCCTAGAAGAAATAAGGCTCCTGTCCATGCAAAACCCATACAGAAATGTTCATAGCACCCATCTGTAATAACGTAAAACTAAAATCAACCAGGCTCTACGTCAGCAGATGAGTGGCTGGCCAGAATGTGGTACTCTATGCCATGGAATTCTATACCATGTAGTTTTCACTAGAACAAGTGTTCTTTTGCTTTTGAATGTTTTAGGACAGGTTCCCATATAGTTCTTGGGTGGCTTCAAACTTAGTATGTAGCTGAGGCTAGCCTTGAACTCTTGATCTTCTTGCCTGTACTTCCTAAATGCTAGGATTACAGTATGTAACAGCATACCTGACTTACTCAGGGATGGGAATCGAACCTAGGGCTTTGTGAATGTTAAACAAAGAACTCCACCAATAGAGCTATATTCTTAACGTCTGTATAGGCTAAATAATATTTTCTATTCATAATATTTTAAGAAAATTATATGTATTATCTTTATGTGTATGTATGTATCTTTTAGAATGTATGCTGTGTGTGTAGATGCTCACAGAGGCCTGAAGAGAGCACTGCATCCCCTGGAGCTGGAGTGACAGACAGTCTTGAGCAGCCCAATATGGATACTGGGAACTAAATTCAATTCCTCTGTTAGAGCAATGAGTGCTCTTAACTCCTGAGCCATCCTTCCAGCATTAAGAATATTACTGAAATAACACACAACGTGGATATACGTGTAGAGAATTACGTTGAGGGAAATAAAGCCAAACTCAAAGCTTCCTATGTAAGATTTCCAAAATGATAAAATTTTAGAAATGGAGAACAAATTAGTGGTTAGAGCAAGTTGAGGACATTGGTGAGGGAGAAGTAGGTGTGGTTATAAAACAGGGCACAGCAAGGAGCCTTGAAGTACATTTTAAAAGATTGAATTACTTTTCTTTTTATGTGTATGGATGTTTTGCCTACAAGTGTGGCTGTGTACCACACACATGCCTGGTGCCCACAGAGGCCAGAAGAAGATGCTAGATCTCCTGGAATTGGAATTTCAGGCAGTTGTCAGCTGCCATATGAGACTGGAAAATAAACCTGAGTCTTCTGCAAGAGCAACCAGTTCTTTTAATCATTGCACCATCTTTCCAGCCCTCTTGGGATGCACTTTGATTGTGATGGATATGCAAGTCTACACAAAGGACCAAATCACACAGATCTAAAACTACATCCAGCACCATGTTCAAGAGCTCACACATACACATCCAAGTAACACTGGAAAATGTTATTTTCTTCTTTTAAAAACGTGTGTGGCCGGGCAGTGGTGGCGCACGCCTTTGATCCCAGCACTTGGGAGGCAGAGGCAGGCGGATTTCTGAGTTCGAGGCCAGCCTGGTCTACAGAGTGAGTTCCAGGACAGCCAGGACTACACAGAGAAACCCTGTCTCGAAAAACCAAAAACAAACAAACAAACAAAAAACAAACAAAAAAAAGAAAAACAAAAAAAAACCCAAAAACCATGTGTGTATTCGTGTAAGAGGAGGACACAAGGTATTCTCCTCTATCACTGTCTGCCATATTTCCTTGAGACAGTCTCTCAATGAGTCTAGAGCTGGGCTGAGAGTCTTCAAGCCCCAGTAATCATCCACCCATCGTCACCCCCAGCACTGAAGTCAAATGTACATGACCACACCCAGGTTTAAAAAATATTGTTATGTATGTGTACAATGTGTGTGTTCATGGTTATATGTGAGGCTATACACATGAACACACATATGGAGGTCAGAGGACAAATTTTGGTGGCTTTCCCCCCTGTGACTTACAGTAACATTGGAAGCCTATTAAGGGAAAACTATTCTTGGTCAGGAGAATGGAATCTATCTCTGGGTGGAGACATGGCATGATCCCTTGAATTAAACCAGTTGGTCTGGTTATTATATAATCCAGTGCTCTGGCCAAGGCCCGCCCCTCAGGAAGTCTGGCTCACTGGAAGCCATGCTACAGAGACAGGTGGACTGATCAGCCCTTTAATCAGCTAATTTATTTTCCCTCTCCAGAGCAGTTAGTTGCTAAGGAGCTGCCATGAAGTCTATTCCAAAGTATCAATTTTCCTTTTTCTTCCCCCTCCTCCTCCGTCTCCAGCCTGGCATGGTCCCTAACACTCCGGGCTTTCACACAGCCTGCTGTGTGGCTCTCTGTCCACTATGTGGCTGACCTCCACTGCTAAACTCGCCTGCTTAACTCAAATAGCAGTTTCCGGCTTCCTCGGCGGCCGCCTTCTGACAGCTGTCAAGCTTGCCAGCTTGCCTGCCTGGCTGCTTTTCTCTTTAAAATTCTTCAATTATTTTATTAACAAGACTAAGAATTCTAAGAGGGGGGATCTCAATTTCCCCAGTACCATGAGTGTAGGTGGGGCTTCCTAATGTCTGCTAAGAGCTAGCTGGCTGGAGAGCTCCCAGGGGACTCTCTTTTCCCTTCCACCTCCCAGCTTAGTACAGACGGGAGTCATGGAATCTGGCTTTTTCCACAGGGGTTCCAGGGATCTAGATTTGCTCGGCAAGCATTTGAAAGCTACTAAACTGCTCCCCAAGAAACCTAAGATCTCCCCATTCCTCACCTGAAGCTTTGTTGTTTCTTGCTCTGTTCTTCCACTTGTATCATCGTGATGGGCGTGACGTTGTTTTATAATTGCTTGTAGACTTGTTCCTGACCTAGTGAGCTAGTTAAAGTAGGGGCCTTGACAAGGTTTGTTTTCTTTACAGTCTTAGAGTCAGCCCTCTGGAAACCCCAATATGAGCTGGGAGAATTTAGCTATTCAGCTCCAGGAAAGTGGACATACAGTGAACCTTCTGCACATTTCATTGGCTAGAACTAGGTTGTAGTATAGCGCACAAGCTAGCTTTGTGCTTTATTATCAAACTTGACGGTCACAACCTGTGCCCCAAGCCTGACCCATCAACCCATCCTCGATAAACCAACTAAAAGACCCAGATGACCCAGGGTGCAGTGGCACATGCCTTTAATCCCACTACTCAGAGGCTTCAAGGCCAGCCTGGTCTACATAGTTCCAGGACAGATAGGGCTACGTAGAGAGACCCTGTCTCAAAAAGGGGGCGGGGTCAGGAAAAGGAGATTTAGTCAATGTGACCACCTTGGGAAAAAGGGACAAAGAAATCTATCCTCTGTTCATGTGTCATTGTGCTCCCGCTGCCTCAGCGCCAATCTCTCCTGCAAGGTCACCTGACAAAACAGAAAATGTTCTCCATTTCGGCGCTCAGCCTTTCCTTTTTTGAGCATATGGTTTCTAGTGAAATCGCAATTTTAAGGGTGTCTATTGTTTGAATAGTCTGTTTGCCATAGTGTCTCTTTACAATATCCTCATTCCTGCCTAGCAGGCTGGCTACAAATGGGTGGTGGTTGGGGCGGGGAGGGGGGTGGCATATTTCTGTGGCACACCTTTTCTCCGTTCTAAGAAACGGATCGTGGTCACTAGCTGCCCATCAGTTTAGTACCAGATTCTCAGACTGGACTAAGGAGACCAGCCCGTGCATTTGATTTCAGAAATGGTGAGACTGGAGGTTATCACGCCCCTTTCACTGGAGGAATGGTGGGAAGAAAGAAACGCGTCATTGCGATCAGAAAGGCTGCCTCTTTGTCCTTGGTGATACAAACTAGTTTGCTGAATTGGCTGCTGTAATGAAAAGAGGGAGAGAGAGACTGAGATTTTCCCAAGCGTAGGAGGTAATTACTGGAGAAAGGTTGCGCGTCTGCAGCGAGCAGGTTACACCACACGAACAAGAAAAACGCGGAGCATTTTTCTAGCTAATAATGCCCATCCAAAAGCAAAGGGTGGGAGGACCCTGCGGCCCCGCAGGCCTATGCTGCTGACAGCAAGCTGCTTGGACCGGATCCAGGACGCTGCTGGCAGCTGTTCATTGCTCACACACAGGGGGAAGGGGTGGAGACTCAGCTGGAGCCGAAGCAGGGCTGCAGCTCCTTAAACGCCCCAGCATTAGCAGGCATTGTCATACCAAATCTCAGCACCCTTAGGGATTTCGTCCAAGAACTCAGGCTGTCTGTCTTTGCTAGTTAGGGCCAAAATAAAATTACCTGCTTCTGTAGGATGATTTGGTAGAAGCTCTGCGTAAATCGGCTTCTAGCCCTTTAAAAAAAAAAAATTTTTTTTTTTTGTTCTTTTCTTCTCGCTGGTCTGCGACAGATGCTTGAAATTCCTCTCTGGCAAAAGGAATTCTCGGTTGCAGCCTTCGCTTTTAAATGCAAATAAGGCCCGTGTGAGGAAAGTGAATCTGTTTGTCTGAGGTTAGCTTGTGGATTCTTGCACAGACATAACACGAAATGAAAATGGTGTGAATAAAGGACTTTATGGGGGGCAGGGGAAGGACTGCCTTCAGGACCACCACCTGCCTGTTGGCAGAATAATTTCATTTGGTCACTTGCTCCCCCAGGCACTTTTTTAAAAAAATCACTTTAAATTATGTGTGTGAGTAAACGCCAAGTGTAGGTGCCCTCAGAAGCCAAAAGAGGGCGTCAGATCTCCTTATGCTGCAGCTACTAGCAGTTGTTGGGGAGCTGAACTCCAGCTGTCTGTAAGAGAACACTCTTAACCACTGAACCATGTCTCCAGCCCTCTGAAAACTTTCTGATTAAGGGTTACTAAGTGTAATAGGTTTGAGATAAGAACTGCCCACACCCCGTGGGCGTGGGTGTTCGAACACACACACACACACACACACACACACACACACACACACACACAAAGAGTTCCAGGCAATGAGCCAGGCCCTGCAGGTACAAAGAGATGGTTCCTCACAGGCAGGTTCAGGGTGTTAGTATTCTGTCTAAACTCCACCTCCACAGTTACCTGGCAACAGCCAGGTATGCTCCTCCCCACAGTTACCTGGCAACCACCAGGTAGGCCGATCCACTATAAAAGGGCTGCTTGCCCCCTCCTCTCTCTCTCACTCTCTTACTCTTCTTCTTATTCTCTTACTCTCTCTCTCTCTCTCTCTCTCTCTCTCTCTCTCTCTCTTACCCTCTTGCCTCTCTGTCCCCTCCTCCACCTTCCTCTCTCTCCACGTGGTCATGGCTGGCCTCTACTTCTCTTCTCTCTTATCTCTTCCACCTTCCTCTCCCCACCTTTGCCCTATCCCCTGAATAAACCTCCTCCCCCTTGGAACCCTGTGGTCTGGAGTGGTCTGTTCAGAACCGCGGTCGGATTTCTTGAAACAACTAACACAGGGAATCAAATGTGTAAAGAAAGGGCAGTAACAGTGTCAGGTTTATGCTAGAACCATGCTTACCTGGCACATGCAATGGAGGCTGGGTTAGTAGTCATGGAAGGCTTCTTGGAAATGGAGGGTTAGTTAGCTGAGTCCTGAATAACTTGCCATGTCCTAGTGTTGTAGAAGCAATATGCTTTCTCAGTTAGAGATCAGTCCACACACTAGAGATGGATGAAAGTTCTTCTATAGTGGTTGGCCAAATAAGAACTGACCCCCATCAGAAGGTTTTACTAGCTTATATACACTTTAGGATTATGTAGTCCATGAACATTGTCATCCTTAAATCTCTTTTGAGTCCTAGCTGTAGGTTACACTTTGAACAATGTAAAACAGAGTCAGGAGGCGGTAAGTCTGCTCACTTAGGCAGGTAAGAGGTTCACACGGCAAAAATATTGCATATTGCTAGAATTATTTTTAAGTACACCAGTGTTCTTCTTTGAATAGTTGTTCCACAGAGTCATCTTGTTAGAGATATTCTTTGGGAATGAGAATCAGGGATCAATGGCCAGTTGTAAGTCAGAGCTGTCTCCTTTGTCATGGGAATAGGGTCTAATATCTGGAAAAAAATATTTACAGCCTAGCATCCTAAATTTTGCTTATCTTCAGTACTGGCATCATCAGCTGTGTCACCACCAGTCACCAAATGTCACACGTGTATCCTTTAAAAGGTCCCTGTCATCACGGCCCACTCTCTCAATCTCTCACTCTGTCTCTCATTCTCTCTGTGCCCATCCCTCTCTCTGTTCAAATCGATCTTTTGTGTGAGATCTGTTTTGTGGTGTGATCTTTGACCTTAGCCCTGACCTGCCAAGATACTCCTCTGCGGAAACCCTAACAGGTCTGGTTAGGATACTGTTTATCCCTCAGGTATTTTGAAGGCAGTGTTCCCTTAGCTAAATTCCATGTCTCCTAAGCAAATCTATTAATAAATTCTTTATAACATCGTTTGTATTTATTTGAACTTTCACCTCATCAGTGTGGCAGGAGAACAGACTAGAGACTACATCAAGATTAACATTTAGGTTAATCTCAGCACTCCACAGGCAGAAGCCAGCTTTTCTCTTATTTTGAGGCCAGCCTCTTCTACTTAGCAAGTTCAAAGCTAGGCAGGACTACATAGTAAAACCCTGCTAATAGAGAAAGAAGAGGAGGAAGAAAGAGTATATTTACTCATAAAAGACGCCAGTTGGCAATTAAAAACAAAAGGCAGGAAGCCCTTGTCCACTTCAGCCTCACACAGCTAATGAAGAATGTTCAGGGCAGTTTGCAAAGAAAGACTGGGAGCCTTCTAAGGGACCAGGAATTAGATGGACGGCCTGAAGCAGCCAGGGAGAGGAACCATGATTAGACAATAAAGTTGGCAAACACCCAAGATGGGCTGCCTTCTGCCTTACCCTCCTGACCCACTGGTAGCTTAAAATAAAGGCTTGGTGGGTTTTTTTTCTCCAGCCAGTAGGGCCCCCTCCTGATAGACTTACTTGTTCAACAAGCTCAAGGCCAGATCAGCTCGTGTTTATAACAAAGTTGTGGGCTTATCAGTTCAAATTGACCAGCACTAAATTAGGGGAGGAAAAGCCTTAAAAGAACAAAGCAGTCCTCCAGGAAAGCCTGGCTTTTCAGCTTCCAGAGTGCCCGGCTTTGCAGAGGCCCTGTAGGCCTTGCTGTTTCTCATCCCTAATTAAAGCCTTTCTTCACCAGCTAATTTTCTCAGCAGTGTTGGAGATTTTCCCTGATGCTGCTACCTCTTGCATTTGATGTTAGCTTACAGGTGATTCTACTAGGTTCCTGCCAGGGACCCAGCCAGTGCTGCTGCCCCCTCTCCTTCTTCCTCTCTCCCCTCCCACTCTTTGTCAGTTCCAGGCATTCTCTCGCCTTCTCTGTGCCTCCTCCTCTTCTCTGGCCTCATGGCTCTGCTTCCAGCTGTCTGTCTTTCCCAGGTCCTCACTTATCTCCCTTCCCCCAATAAACCCCCTTTTAACCAGATCTGTTGCATGGGTGTAATTTCTCAGGGGCACACCTTGGCATGGGCCCACCAGGTACCCCTTGCCACATTATATTTCATAACACTTGAGATTTCCCCTGACTTTTAGTTTAACTGGCAGAGAAAACCAACCTAATCAAGATCCCTAGAGGTAACAGTTATCCCTGAACTGGGGGGTGGAGAGAAGTAAATGCCTGGAATTCACCGGTCAGCCAGGGTAAGCCTAATCCATAACCTGCGAGACTCAGTCTCAAAAAGTAAGTCTAGAACCATCAAGTGATGTAGAAGAAAGAATTGAGGTTAAAAGAGAATTACTTTGCGATTTGTGGTGAACCAGCCCAACTCCACCTTAGGCTTGAAAGTCATCTTACAGTAAAGACAAACTAGGTTCATTCCTTGTTATGACTAAGTCTGCTTCTCAAGGATTGGGCTATACCCTATTTGTAACACTAACTCCAAACGCTTCTGTACTGCCTGCTCCAGAAAATGGCAAGCATGTCTTTGTTTCAAAGGTCATTATAATCATCTATTGTTCTGACTACCTTATAACCACCTTGCAAACACGTCTTTGTTTCAGGAGGTTATTAGAATAACCGACTCTGCTTATGTTGTTTCTGTAACCTCATTTACTTGCCAAATCCCTATTTGGAAACCCCCTACCCCTGAGCTATAAAAACCCTGCCTGGAAGACAGGTGGTGGTGGTTCCTGTCTTTAATTCCAGCACTAAGGAGGCAGAGGCAGGCAGATTTCTGAGTTTGAGGTCTACAGACTGAGTGCAGGACACCCTGGGATACACGGAGAAACCCTATCTGGGGAAAAAAAAACCAACAAATAAACTTGTCTTCCTCACATCCAAAGCTGACCTCTTGAATCATGCTAGGGGGTGGGGGCAGAATCACCCTGTGTACACAAATAAAGACTTTCTTTAATTCATTTGCCACCATGATTTGAGTTGCTGGTCTTTCTCCCCCATCTTTGAGATTACCTGCTTAGGAGACAGTAAATCACAGGTAGTAGAATTGAGCTAAGGGAACAGTGCCTCCAAACTATCCCGAGGGTAAGTAGTACACTAACCAGGCCTGTTAGAGACAAGTGGAGATCTAGCAGGCCAGGATGTAAGTGAGCATTTGTTCACTGACCATCCATCAGATTCCACTTCCACAACAAAGAACACACCTCCACCAGGCAGCTCAAGGGGGCAGTGCAGGCCTGCCTGTCTTAATGTCCCCAGTTCTCTTCTTGAGAAAAGCATGATTCTGTCAGGTGGGCAATAGGACCCCAGGTCAAAACTATTTGAAAAAGTACACTGGCAATACTTCAGATAATTCTGGCAATATCTTTGCTGTATAAATCTCCCATGTGCCTCAGTGCCCAGACTTGCAGTCTCCTGTCTCTGCTTAAATTATTCAAAGTATAACCTGGGGCCAAAACCTAAAAAAGCTTGAAGGATGACAGCATATGTGGACTACACAAGGTGTATATAAGTTCACAAAATCTTCTAGTCCAGGCCAGCTCCTCTTTGAGCATGTGGTAGTTTAAAAGAAAATGGCCCCAGTAGGTTCATACGGAGTAGCACTATTTAGGAGGTGTGACCTTGTTGGAGTATGTCCCCGGGGGTGGGCTTTAAGGTCTCAGACACTCAAGCCAGGCCTAGTGGCTCATTGTCTCTTCTTGCTGTCTCTGGATTCAGATGTAGAACTCTCAGCTCTTTCTCCAGCACCACGTCTGCCTGGCATCTGCCATGTTTCTGCCATGACCAAATGGACTAAACCTCTGAATTGTAAATCAGCCCAGATTGAATGTTTTCCTTTGTAAGAGTCACTGTGGTCATAGTGTCTTCATCTTCACACAATGGAGACCTAACTAAGACAGAGCATTAGCCAGAATTGGACGCTTGCTATTAAGGAGCCTTTTCTTTAGTCTCTAAGTGTGCTGAGTGACTTCTCACTGGGAACACACCTGATGCCAACACACCTGATGCCAACTTTTGACTTACACACATGCACGCACACACACACACACACACACACACACACACACACACGCTCTCAAAAGCACATATGCATACCCTACACAAACATGTACAACAGAGAGAGATAGAGAGACAGAGAGACAGAGACAGAGACAGACAGAAACAGAGAGAGGCAGACAGAGAGATCAGTTCTAAATCTGCATGTTCCTAGTAAGAGAGCTTTCAAATACATAAGGCAGAGGCCGGGATGTAGCTCAGTTGGTGGAGCGATTAACTAGCATGCACAAGCCCTAGGTTCAAATTACAGCACACATCTGTAATCCCAGCTATCAGGAAGTGCAAGCATCAGTATCAGAAGTTCAAGGTCATCCTCTGCTAACTCCATACACAGCAAGTTCTGAAACCTCCAGGGTTTGGCCCTAGCCACCACGCTCTGGGTTCCTTTATTAAAGCACATCACAGACTAGCAAACACCTCATCCATACAGACAGGGAGCCAGCCTTTCACAATTTCACAACAATGCCTGTCCCTGTTACCTGTGCTGCTCCTTACCATTTCTCGTTGTATTCAAATTTGATTCCATTCCTTTGGATTGGTTTGGTTTTTGAACTTGGAGGGGCCATCTCTTAGGTGGGTTTCATGAGCCCCTACTGTACTGCAGACAGCAGCTTGGAAGGGACCCTTTGCTCTGAAGGGCTGGGTAGGAGAGAGTATCAGGACCTCTCTTTCTTGGAACTACTGGGTCACTTCTACACTTTGAATAATTTAAGCAGAGACAGGAGACTGCAAGTCTGGGCACTGAGGCACATGGGAGATTTATACAGCAAAGATATTGCCAGAATTATCTGAAGTATTGCCAGTGTACTTTTTCAAATAGTTTTGACCTGGGGTCCTATTGCCCACCTGACAGAATCATGCTTTTCTCAAGAAGAGAACTGGGGACATTAAGACAGGCAGGCCTGCACTGCCCCCTTGAGCTGCCTGGTGGAGGTGTGTTCTTTGTTGTGGAAATGGAACCTGGTCAATCCTGGTGAACAAACACTTATATTCTAGTGTGCTTTTTGTTTGGAGAGTAAAATATATTCAGTTTTCTTTTGGCATCTAGTTTTCTGTAAGTCTTGACATGTGACTTTGGATAGAGGACCTCCTCCATTTGGAGAAAAAAAATATATATATATATCTCTCATGTGGAAATACTGATTGAAACCTTTTAGTAGACACTGCTATCTGGTGCCTTTTAAATTTTTATTATTTTGAGGAGAGTGAATGCGATGGTTTATATAGGTGTGGCCCTTGGAGAGGTGTGCCACTGTGGGTGTGGGCTTTAAGAACCTACTCCTAGCTGCCTGAAAGTCAGTATTCTGCTAGCAGCCTTCAGATGAAGATGTAGAAATCTAGCCGGGAGGTGGTGGCGCACACCTTTAATGGTCTGGTCTACAGAGTGGGTTCCAGGACAGCCAGGGCTACACAGAGAAACCCTGTCTTGAAAAACAAAAAAAAAAAAAACCAAACAAAAAAAAAAGAAAAGAAAAAAAAGAAAAAAAGAAGATGTAGAACTCTCAGCTCCTCCTGCACCATGCCTGCCTGGATGCTGTCATGTTCCCACCTTGATGATAATGGACTGACCCTCTGAACCTGTAAGCCAGCCCCAATTAAATGTTGTCCTTATGAGAGTTGCCTTGATCATGGTGTCTGTTCACAGTAGAAAACCCTAACTAAGACAGTGAGGTTAATAAAGACATTTTAATATAGGGTTTAAACACACAGATTAACAAAAAAGATTTTTGAAGGTTTATTTGTCATGTATTTTATATATGAGTGCTTTCTCTGCATACCCATATGCACACCAGTAGCAGGTACTGGATCCTTTTACTGATGGTTGTGAGCCATCATGGGGTTGCTAAGAATTGAACCCAGGACCTCTGGAAGAGCAGAGTAGCCACTGCTCTTAACACCGAGCCATCTCTCCAGCCCCAAGAAAGAAGATTTTAAGCACTGAGAGTTAAGATCAAGAGACAATCAGGAAAAGACCAAGACATACTCAAGTGTAGACATGGGCTTCTCAAGACAGTCACCTATTTTTATTTGGGATTGGAGGGAGAGGCAGTCAGTGCCAGCCACTCTGTTTTAGGAGTTCTGAAATCTGGAAAAAAAAAAAAAAAAAAGCCAAGACTAGGTGGTCTCCTGATCCTCGAGGCTTTAAAAGGCCACACTAGTGGTGGAACACATCTCTGAAAAGAAATGGACAGACAAAATGACAGGGAAGGCAGAAAAATGTAGGTGGTTAGAAGGTAATCTCCATTATGGTTATGGAAGGGCCAGGAGGTTTTCTAGCCATAAGCTAAGCGAGACGATACTACAGAGGGTTGCTTTTGAAGAGTGACCAAGCAAGCTAGGGAGAAGGCTCGGCACGCACAAGCGCTTGTAAGCCACATGTTCTAGTTTGCCTTCTGTTGCAGTGATAAGTACTATGACCAAACAAACAACTCAGAGGAGGAAAGGGTTTCTTTCAGCTCTGAATTCCCCAGTCCATCCTTGAGGGAAGACAGGGCAGGAAGTCAAGCAAGAACTGAAGCAGAAACTGTGGAGGAATACTGCTTCCTCGCTTCCTCTCCGGCTTAAACGCAGCTAGCTTTCTTATGCAGCCCAAACTCACCTACTTAGGGATAGTGTTGCTCCCAGTGGGCTGGGCTCTTCAGTAATGACCATCAGTCACAGTCATTTCTCAGCTGAGACTCCTTCAGATGATTGAAGGCTGGCCAAATTGACAGCTGAGGCTAACCAGAACACTGTACAAGCCTGATATTTGAGTTTGATCCCCCGAACCTACGGTGGAAGAAACTTATGTGGATTCATGTAGCAAGGCTTCTGAAATAAGCCAGAAAATGTCCCCAAGGTCTCCAAGTTCCCTGCCATTTGCTACCAGTGGGCAAATTAGGGTGTAGCATGACTGACTTTCTTTAATGTCCAAAGCTTTCACTATGTGGATGAGCCTTAGTAGGACCAACTATATACAAGTCTCAGCAAGCTTGATGGTCAGACTATCACAGCACAAATTCTAGGGGTCTACTCATTAAGCATAGTTTCTTGGGATGGAATTATAATACCTAGTCTGCCTCTTGGTTCCTGATGCTAATACTCTTTTCCTGGGAGAGATGTAAATGACTTCTACCCACTTACTTATTCTAAAGTCCCATCAACAAAACCAAAGTACATTTCCACCAAACTTCGCTCTGGGTGACAAAGGAGTTTATTGGGCTTACATACAGAACATGGGTGAGGGGTCAGTGACAGGAACATGCGTGACCCCAAAGCAGCCACATTGTGAGGTGTACATGTGGCATGACTGCTTATGGCTTTGTAGATGGAGCCCCCTCCCCCACCCCCAGCCTCTAGTCCTCCCCATTCTATATATTTGTCTTAGTTAGGATGTTACTGCTGTGAACAGACACAACTTTTATAAAGAACAACATTTAATTGGGGCTGGCTTACAGGGTCAGAGATTCATCAGTCCACTCTCATCAAGATCCTGAGGCCATCTGCGGTTAGTGAGTGCAGAACTGTGTACTGGGAGGAATAGCCAGATACTCAGGCGAGGGTCCAATGACCATCTGTACCCCTCCTTCTCTGAAGGTATGTCAATAGCCCACAGACCAGATCCAGGTGGTTGCCTGCAGGCAGCACAGCTGATGTTACAGAGATGGTGACTGTTTGGCTTGGAGGATAGTCCTGAACAACAATCTCCCAAGTAGAAAGAGAGCTGTGTCCTTTATTGAATTCTGTCGGTACTGGAGAATGTCTTTCTTCATTCAGTACTTGGTCTTTTGAATCAGTTTATTCCCTGAAACGGCATCCTTTGAGTGGGACTTATCAACATCAGTATTAGAAGCTGTCTGACAAGCCATGGTGTACATATCACTGTTAGGGCCCTGTAACTTCATGATCTCTCTGGATGATTTGATGGCTTGAAGACTCTGGCAAGGGCTAGGGATATAGTATACACACACACACACACACACATACATACATCTATCTATCTATCTATCTATCTATCTATCTATCTATCTATCTATCTATCTTAGTGGTAGAGTGATTGCTGAGCATGTGTGATCCCTAGTACTGGAAGATGCTTGCAAATGGGGAGGAGCTTCAGCCAAAAATGCCTCTTGGCATTTGGGGTGAGTTTCCTCCCTGACACTGGTTACTAAGAGTACCTCTTAGCCTGTTCCTGGGTTTTGGTTGGAAAGGAGCCCCTTCCCTATCACTACAAACAACAGATGATCACTTCATTCACAGAGGACCTGGAACTGTCTGGGGTGTTGTCCTCATTTGCAGGCATGCTGGTCTTCATGGGAATGGCCTCTATGGGCTCATATATTGGAATTCTTGATCCCCAGATTATGGAATTGTTTGGGAAGGATTAGGAAGGATAGCTTTGCTGAAGGAGGTGTGTCATTGGGGGCAGGCTTTGAGGTTCCAAGTCTCTTGCCATTCACAGTGCTCTCCCCTTCCCTCTCCCTCCCTCTTTGTGTATGTGTGTGTGTGTGCGCGTGTGTACACTTGTACACTTGTAAATCAAGATGTGCACTCTCGGCTACTGCTCCAGCACCATGCCTGCCTGCATGCTGCTCTGCTCCCCACCATGATGGTCACAGACTCTAACCCTCTATAATTATGAGCTTCAAATTAAATAATTTCTTTTCTAAGTTGCCTTGGTCATTGTCTTAGTTACCATTCTATTACTGTAAAGAGATATCATGACCAAGGCAGCTTAAGAAGAAAGAGTTTATTGGAAGCTTGCTTACAGTTTCAGAGGGTTAGAGTCCTGTGACCACCATTGCTGTGATTTAACAATGACCAAAACCAACCTTGAGAGGAAAGGGTTTATTCAGTGTACTGGTTATAGTCTATCAACAAGGGAAGCCAGGGAAGGAACTCAAGGCAGGAACATGAAGGCAAGCAGAGACCACGGAGGAATACTGATTACTGGCTTGGGTCTTCTGGCTTATTCAACTCCATCTTTTATATAGCTCAGGTCCACTTACCTAAGGACAGAGATGCCCACAGTGAGCTAAGGCCTTCTTACATCAGTTAGCAAGTAAGAAAATGCCCCCACAGACGTGGCTACAGGCCAATCTGATAGAAGCAATTCTTCAATTGAGGGTCCCTCTTCCCAAGTAATTCTGGGTTGTATCAAGTGGCTGGCTGGAATGAACCAGGCCAGGATCAAAGTCAGCCCTTCGGGCTGGGGGTGGTCATTGCTGCTGTCATTCTTCCGGGTTGTGGTGGTGCTGCTGCACTCTGTCTGGCTGAGCCTGAGTAAATCATTGTGACCCTTGAGGCTACTCTGTGTCATGTGATAAATACCAAGTATATTTGCAGGCTGACAATAAAGCCCCTTATTCTTACAAAAGTCACACACATTGGGCTCATTGTTAAGGTATTCAATGGGCCTTCCATGGTGCCTAGTATCCACAGACATCTGTTAGGGTAGAGTATGATCTTTTAAAAGCCCTCACCAATGGTGTGATAAAAGATGGAACCCAGAGTCCCAGCTTGCCAGTCCCAAATGTCTTAGACCTATATCCCTAGCTCCTCAGAAATCTTTAAAGAACTTCTAACTCTGCTTTCCTTACGACCATTGCCCACCCCCAGGCCGACCAGCTTTAGTAAGTCAATTTGGCCACTGAATAGGTTGGCCTAGAAAAAGATCGCCCCTCCCCCACCCCCAGTTTAAAAAAATGTATGATAGTCCCCTGACAGGACAAGACAGTGCAGTGGTTTCTCCATCTTGTCTTCTTGCTGAGGCCACTTCAGGTTTAACTAGAATTTCATCTCCTTGATGTAGGATCCCATGGAAAATTACCCAACTCTTTTCTGGAAACCCAAGGTCAAGATGCCCCAAGCTAACTTTTGTTAAACTGCATGCTTGTGTAAACCTCCCTGTCCAGCTGACTTATCTCCCCATCTGTTGAACTGTCTGCTTGTGCATACCTCTCCCTCCAGCTAACAGCTTATCTTAGCTTCTAAACCACCTGCTTTCAGATTGCCCAAAACCTTCCCCTGCAGCTGCCAGGTAAGACAACGGGGTGTGGGCTTTGCCTGTAAAAGCCCCTTGCTCTAAATGCTCAGTGACCCTTGGATCCCTGAATATCTAAGTGTAATTGTAGCTGGCCGGATTGAAGACTTTCATTTGGCTATAAACTGTGTCTACCTGGCCAACCATGATGGGCTCCCTGTAACAAGAGAAGGCTGGTACACTTGAAGATGCCTGAAGCCTCAGCACTCCGGGACCTTTTTAGGTTGAGCTTAGCCCACCAGTCAAGATGGCTTGGATTTGCCTTGAAGACAAGGAAGAAGCATCATGTCTAGACACAGCACAGGCAAAATTCAGAATTATCAAAGACTGGAGCTGGAGCGATGGCTCAGGAGTTAAGAGCACCAGCTGCCCTTTCAAAAGACTCAGATTCAGGACTCGGCACTTACATGCCAGCTCACAACTACCTGTAACTACAGAAAAATCCTCCAATATTCTCTCTGACCTTTAAGGCCAGCAGGCATGCACGAGGTACAGGGACATACTAATCTGTGCTACCTAGAAACAAACAAAAAAAAAAAAAAAAAAAAAAAAAAAAACAGCCACAGAAAAGCCCCAGCAGAGGGACCCAGCTGACACAATTTCACACTGAAAAACTGTCAGCACGTTTGGATAGATGTCTGCCTAACCCATGGTCATCACTCATTGATTCAAGTGGACAAAAATGCTTCTAGCAACTTACTGTGGACTAACAGCCCTCAGATAAGCTCTGCAAAGACGAGGCCTAGACTCTGAGGTGTTCCCAGAGGGCCACATTGGACACACCATTCATCTGTATTCCCTAATGGACATGTGTTGTCATCATGCTGGTATGAAGAATAATAGCCTGCCCCTTCACCAATGGACTGCTTCACACACACACACACACACACACACACACACACACACGCCTGCATATACAGGCTCATGTTTTGAATGTTTGGTCCAAAGCTGGAGAGATGGCTCAGTAGTTAAGCACTGGCTCCTGTCCCAGAGGGATTTGAGTTCAATTCCCAACAGGCACATGGTGGCTTACAACTACCTGTAACTCCAGTCCCAGGGGACCTGCCACTTTCTACTGGCCTCTAAGGGCACCAGGTATGTACAAGGTGCACAGACATAACACTTGAATGCTTGGTTCCCAGCTGTGGAGCTATTTTGAATATTGTGACTGTCAGAAGAAGGTCCCTAGAAACAGGCATTTGAAGGTGGTCCTCACCTCTGGTTCAGGCCTCTTTGTCTTGCTTTTCCATCCTCCATCATATGAATAAAGCCCTCACGCTTCCATAGCCAGACTAAGCCACTCCGCATACCTCCATGCCATGGTGGACTAAAATTTCTCTGACACCATGAGCCAAAATCATGGCACCAAACATTGATGTAAGCTTATCACTCTATTTACCTGCCTGCCTACCTACCTACCTACCTACCTACCTACCTACCTACCTACCTATCTTTCAGAGTCTTATATAGCCTAAATTGGCTTCAAACTCACAATGTAGCTGCAGATGATTTTGAACTTCTGATCTTCCTGCCTCCACTTCCCAAATGTTAGGATTACAAGCACGCACCACTGTTCCTGGTCTTCAGTGCTGCTGGGGTTCCAACCAAGGGCTTTCTGCATGCCAGGCAAGCCTGCTACCCACTGAGCCACACTCCATTTGTAAGCTTACCACTTTTGATCTCAACTTCCTCTTTGTCCTATCTGCTCTCCACACTTATTTTTTCTCAGCTATTCAAGTTAAGGGATATTTGTAGGATGTTATACAGAATTGTTGTGTATTTGTAGTTGGGGGTTTCTGAATTGGCGTGCAGCAATTGGTTTCTTTTTGTTTCTTCTTCCTAGTACAGTCCTCAAACTCCTAGCTTCTTCCAATTCAGTTTCTGCATTTTTATATGCTTGTTGTTGTTGTTGGTGGGGTTCTAGCTCTTATGTCCCTAGCTGGTAGCTTGTCTTTCTTAAAATAAATTCATTTTCAGCTTCTTTTGTCATCTGTTGTACAACATTGCGATGGTTTGAATGAGAATGACCCCCATGGGTGCATAATTTTAATGCTTAGTCATTAAGGAGCAGGACTATTTGAAGGGATTAGGAGGTGTGGCCTTGTTGGAGGAAGTATGTCACTAGGGGTGGGCTTTGAGGTTTCAAAACCTATGCCAGGCTCAGTGTCTCTTCTTCCTGTTGTCCGTGGATCCAGATATAGAATTCTGAGCAACCTCTCCAGCATCATGTCCACCTGCACACCACTATGCCCTTGTCATGATGATAACGGACAAGGCTAAGCCTCTGAAACTGAAAGCCAGCCCCAATTAAGTTGCCATGAACTGAGTGGTGATGGCTCCAGCCTTTAATTCCAGCACTTGGGAGGCAGAGGGAGGTGAACTCGAGGTGAGCCTACACTCTACAGAGTGAGTTCCAGGACAGCCAAACCTACACAGGGAAACCCTGTCTGGAAACACACACACACACACACACACACACACACACACACACAGACACACACACACACAAGTTGCTGCCATGGTCATGGTGTCTCTTCATAGCAATGGAAACACTAAAACAGGTAAGCTTTTTAAATAGTTGACATATTCATAGATGACTAGTATTTGTTGCTGAGATATATTCAATCCTATTTTTCATTTTTATAGCTGTAAGCATTGAGAAAAATGAGTCTTAAACGGCAGCAGAAGATGTTTTGCTACCTTTGTTCTCTGAACACCTTTTTTGAAGGAAGCAACTATGTTCAGGGCACATGCCAAAGAGGGACATTTAATAGAAACTCCTCTTATAAATGCAGGACCATCAAATTTCCCCAAAATAGGAGGCACTTTCATTCATACTGGATTCTATAACACATTTACTGAAAATATGAAAAGTTCCAGATAGGGAGGCAGAGGCAAGCAAATCCCTGAGTTCAATGCATCTATAGCAAGTTATAGGTCAGCCAAGACTACATAGCGAAGCTCTGTCTCAAAAAACAAACTCACTCATTCTTTCTCTCTCTCTCTCCCTCTTTCTCTCTCTCTCATATATACATATACAGAGAGACAGAGACACAGAGAGAATAATGCATAGTATCTCTTGGATGGAGGGAAGCAATATGAAAGATCACCCCCAAATTTATTCTCTATCCCCCCTTTAAAGACAGGATCTTATGTATACCAGGCTGGTTTTGAACTCCCTATATAACTGAGAATGACTTTGAACAGAAGGTTCCTATCTTTATCTCCCTAGTGTTGGAATTACAGACAGGAACCAGTTTGGACTGCTTGTGTGGTGGGTTGGGTTGCTCCCATAGTTCTACAGTCTCTAGTCTCTAGATCAGTTTGGACTTGACAATCTGTGGCCAAGTCTGGGAATCAGAAAGACATAAAAAAGGGCAACTGCCTCTGCTCAGGATACCAGGTTGCTTTTGGTTGTGGACTTTATACAATACAGACTCACCTAAGAAGGGAGCCTCATTGAGGAAGTTTCTAGATTATGCTGGCTTGTGGGCATGCCTCTGGAGGATTTTCTTTGGATTGAGGTGAGAAGACACCCCCCCCCCCCACACACACACACTGTGGGTGGTTCCATTCCCTAGCCTTCAGAGCCTGGGTTATACAAGAGTGAAGCAAAGAAGCCGAGTACTAGTATGTATGCATTAATTCCTCCACTTCTCTTCTTGACTGTGGATGTGATGTGGCTTCAACTTCCTGCCCCTTGACTTCCTCACTCCACCCCCTGGATTGCAATGATGGACTGAAACCTAGAAACCTAGAATTGTGAGACAAATGAGCCATTTCTCCCTAAATTGCTTTTGCTTTGGTATTTTATCTTGACAGACAGAAAACCAAACTAAGTCACCTGCGGATCCGTGCCTAGCTCTGCTTTCCCTATGGTAGTCGTAGCAGGCCAGAAGTGTTGCCACAGTTCCGTGGGCAGTGTCAAGGAAATCGCTCACAGCTGTGTGATAAGATAAAGCTGGATGCAGACTGGACTGAATAATTCTAGTCAATGAATATGAGCCTTTTCCGTAGACCTGGCTTTTTCCACAGCCCAGATTCACTCCATAAATGCCAACCTTCCCAATGCCCAAGATATAGAAAGGTGGCCAAACTAAGGATTATAGTTATGATCCAAATTTCTAAATACTTTTCTTCCTTCTTGTTTTTTTTCTTTCATATCCCTAGCCCCCTTTAAACATTTTTTATGGCAGAGTGTCATGTAACTCAGGCTGGTCTGGAACTACTCACTATGTATCACATGGTGTTAAAGATGACCTTAAACTCCCAATCTCCTAGCCTCCATCTCCCAAGTGCTGGGCCACCCTGGCAGCTCATAAATGGCCTACAGTCAATCCTTGCAGTTGACTGGGGTTGCTATACCTGCTGTGTTCCCATCCATTCCTTCTGTCATCTCTACCTGGCTCTGCTCTTCTGTGGGATTCAGGCCTGGCAACAGCTAGCCAATTCTCTTCCTGCACACTACAAGGGGTTCATGGGCTCAGCACTGTCTCAACCACCTAACCTAGCCTGTTTTACTTCAGCTTTGGTTACCATGGCACTGGAAGCCTACAAATGCTATTTCCGATACAGCTTTGCTAGCTGGATTTTGATAGGATGTTGTCACGTCAGACTAAAAGGCAGTAAGAAGGGGAACCCTATCAAGCTCCCAGGACAGCAATGACCAGCCCTGTCAGGTGACCTAAGTAGTGAGAATAGGCTTGTGCCCTCAGGCCCTGAATAGCACTAACTTCCTCATACTGCTTGCACGATCTCCCTAAAGGAGAGCACCTGTTTCCTTGTGTCTGGGGCCCAACGGCCCCTTGCTCCTCTAATCTTAATACCTTCCTCATTCCCTGTATAAAGCCTTCCCTGCCTGAAATAGTCACCACGTGGAGTTTGGATGCTGGTTTGAGATAGGGGCACCTGTATCCCAGGCTGAGTGTCTCAGTGTTCTGCCTGCTCCTCCGGAGTGCCCCGGTTTCAGGTGTATACAGTCCGCATCTGGCTTACCGGTGCTGAGGAGGGTGTCATGCATAGGAGGCAAACATTCTATTGACTGAATTACAACCCCCAGTCCCATTGTACATGGTGGTTTGGGTTTGTTTGTTTTACTAGAAATCAACACCATTATTCTCCAGAAACCTTTTAAATCTCTCTAAATCATATCTGAAAGCATGTGAGTTTCACCCAAAGAATGATAACTGAGCATTTTCTGAGTTCAGAGATGCCTTGGCCTCTGGCCATTTAGAAAAGACAGAAGTGTCCTGAGATAACTACTCAAATTGACCAGACATAAATTTCATAAAGCCAGTAGGTTTTTTTTTTTTAAGATCCATCAGATATTTTCTTAACTGTCTAGGGTCAAACATGGTAAGTACATGGCCTCAATCCCAGCACTCGGGAGGCAGAGGCAGGCGGATCTCTGAGTTCAAGGCCAGCCAGGGTGGTAATTAATGTATAGTGAGAAACTGTTTCAAAACCTAAACCTACACACAGCCATAGGATACACTAATAGTGTATGCACTAAGGAAGTGCAAGGTCCCAAAAGTCCTAAATTACAGATGCAAAAGTCACAGGGAAAAGGAAGTGGCCACACTTGGATTCAAGGCCTTTCCATACATTACTTTCCTACAGGTAGGAGAAATGAAGTCAGATAGAGGGCTGGGCACAGTTCAGTTGGTCAGAGTGCTGGCTATGCATGCATGCTCAAGGCCCTGAGTTCCAGAAGAAAACCGGCTAGAAGTGGTGTTTGTAATTGCAGTGCTGGGAAAGTGGAGGCATGCAGATCCCTGGGGCTCTGCAACCAGAAGGCCTAGTGAGCCCCAGGCCAGTGAGAGAGACCTTGTCCCAAAACCAAACCAAAGAGAATGCCCCTGGGGAGGAATTCCATCTGAGGTTGTCCTTTGGCCAGACATTTTGGCCAGATAGTTCTGGGGACATTTCTAACTGTCTTTTCTAAACGGCCAGAGGCCAAGGCATCTCTGAACTCAGGAAGTGCTCAGTTATCATTTTTTTGGGTAAAACTCACATGCTTTCAGATATGATTTAGAGAGATGCTAGAGAATAGTGGTGTTGATTTCTAGCAAAACAACCAACCAACCTAAGCCACCAAGTACAATGGGGCTGGGTCTGTAGCTCAGTCAATAGAATGTCAGCAAGGACTTGAGGTCTGGCTCCTCCCACTCATGCTGCTCCCCTCCGCCCACCCCAGGCCAATGCTTCCTGGAGTTGGTTGGGGGTGGGATCTAAGGTTGGAATCAAGAAAGGAGGTAGGTGGGGCCTCTGTCTCGAATGTGCTGATATGAGTTTTGTCACGCTGGTACCTGTCCATCTGGAACAAGGAAAGTTTGTTTTCATCCAGGGATCTATCATTTAAGGAGAAGAAGGAGTCCCCTCCCTCTCCCTGCACTGCCCCTCAAGCAGCTTCTCTTTCCCCTCTTTTCTCATGAGAGTTGGGCAGATCCTGTTCCATCAAATCTTCACTCTTTCTGCCACATCAGACATCACTTTCAAACACGGGAGCTTCCTTCTACAAACTAACTTTACCTTCAATGTTTGGGGTTAAGGGTCAAATATTCCCAGCACCATGTCCACCTTGACAGAGGCCAAGATTATTATTTTTCTTTATGTGTATTTGTGTGACTGAACGCCGAATATGCACAGGTGTCTGTGGAGACCAGAAGAGTGCACTGGATACATATGACCAGTTATGAGCAGCCTGACGTGGGTGCGGGGATCTTCAGATCCTCTGCAAGAACGCGTAAATCAAGATCTCAGCTTCAACTGAGTAAAATCCCTGAAAGAACTCAGTCTGTACAGCCAGTGGCAAGGGACTGTCTCTTCCATGGCTGCAGTCAGCTACACAGAGAATCAAAGACTCTCAGAGGGCTGAAGACACACTGCTTCAGAACATGGGCAGGTTCTGGTGAATGCTGGTGACACTAGCTCTAAAAGCCTATTGTAGCTGTATCAGCTGCAGGAGTTCTGCCTGCAGACAAGTTCTCATGACGTCTATCAGCACTCACAGAATATACTGCCCTTCCATTTAGAGGAAACCTCGGGCATGCTACAGACGGACAAGAGACACTCCTCACTCATCAGATTCAGACGGCATTCTGAGTCCTTAATTTATCACTTCAGCAATGCTTATGTGTAGGGTAAAGCATTGAGAATGAAGCATTAAGACAATTGTTTTTACTAAACTTAGCTTATGAGGAAAGTGTAGAGAAGCAGGACAGAGACACAAGCAGATAACTATAAAACAAAACAGCGAACGCAATGCTTCAGACTTGCAGAGTAATGGGATACTTCCTGGGGCTACGCCTTTAGGGTGGGGAGGACACCCTGGAAAGCCTTGTCCTAAAGAAATGGTCTACAGTGTGGACAGAAAGCAGATATGGAAGGATAAAATTCATCTCCAAGCCAGTATAAATGACTATCTGAATCTACTTAATAGTGATATTATTTTCTGTTCCCTCCCTCCCTTCCTTCCTTCCTTCCTTCCTTCCTTCCTTCCTTCCTTCCTTCCTTCCTTCCTTCAAGGTCTACAACTCTCTATGTAGCTCAGGCTGGCCTGAAACTCGTTATGTAGATCTAACTGCATCTGTCCATTACTTTGGACAAGCACAGGAATTATCAAATAGCGGTCTTCAAGATTGAGCTTTGGCCTCTTGGCACAATCTGTATTTGAAAGTAACTTATTTCAATTAAGTTAACTTCACACAAATTTCACTTTAGTCATGGTTTTCCTTTGTAACTCTCTTGTAATTTCTTAGAAAAAAATGTTCTCTCAAGTAATGAAAGAACACACCTACCTACAAAAAAAAAAAAAAAAAAAAAAAAAAAAGGAGAAGAAGGAAAGGAAAATGGACAGTGTCCAAAGGCAGGAAATTTGCTGTGCCTCTGAATATGTGCGTATACATGCTCTCTTAGAGAGCAAAGCAAGGGCTGGTGAAGGTGGCTCACCCAATGTGGTGGGTCTCAACCTGTAGGTCTCGATACCTTTGGAGGCTCTTATATCAGATATTTACAATACAATTCATTATAGCAAAATTATGGTAATGAAGCTCTAATGAAAATAATGTATGGCTGGAGTTACAACCTGAGGAACTGTAATAAAAGGTCACAGCATTAGAAAGGTTGAGACTGGCTCATTGCATAAAGTACTTGCTTTGCAAGCATGAAGGTCTGAGGTCAAGCCTCCAGAACCCACATAAAAGCCTGGTATGGTGGTCTACATCTGTAATACCAGCTCTGGGGGATGAAGACAGGTGGTTCTGGGGGCACCTGCTGGACAGCCAGTCTGGTCAAAACTGAGAGCTCCAAGTTCAGTGAGAGATTCTGTCTCCAAAAATGTAAGACAGCCCTCTGATGTCGGCCTGAGGCCTCCACATACCACATGTGCATATAACATAACACACACACAAACACACACACACACACACACACACACACACACACTAATAAGCAAGACAGATCAAAGCAACTGGGTACAGAGCTGAGTCAGTGACCAAAGCTGTAACTCTGTCACTGCATTCATCCCAATGTTGTCTTGGAGGCAAGCAGGACATTTGATTTCCTGGGCTACCAGAGAGTCACCCCAGGAATCCCAGGCCTGCTGAAGTGGGTACTTAACTTCTAAGCCATCATCTCTTCTGTTTGTCAACTGGAATGAGAAGAATTCCCAGATAAAGTGCTTGGTGCTTCCTAAGCCCAGGACCAATGTAAGCACGGCCCCAGTGTGGAATGTAGCCCCAGTGGAGCTGAGGAGCTTCTAACTGCTGGCTGCAGCCATTAGGGCTTCTACAGCTGTTATAAAACACCATGACCAAAAACAGCTTGGGAAGGAAAGGCTTTGTTTTAGCTTACATGTCAGGATCAGTTTCTTATGAAGGGAAGTTGGAACAAGCACTCTAGGTAGGATCCTGGAGGCAGGAACTAAAGCAGGGACTAAAGAGATGTGCTACTTACTATTTTGCCCTTCCTGGCTGGATGAGTTTGCTTTCTTACACGCCCCAGGTCCATCTGCCTAGGGATGGCAACCACCCACAATAGGCTGGGCCCTCCCACATAAATCAGTAAGAAAATACCTCACAACCTTGCCTACAGCCCGCTCTTATGGAGGCATTTTCTCAACTGTCAGTTCTCCTGTTGGGACATACCCACCAGAAAAGACTACTCAGACATGGGTTTAAGCCAATGAAAGGTCTTTATTAGCTGACCAGCAAGTATACTGGGTGTCTGGGGTCCCAGTGTAGCACCAAGCCTTTCTCACGGTGAGCTTTTGAGCACACAAACCACGTTCTGGGTTGACATACTTCAGTTAACAAGAACAGTTAGCCAGAAGCGGAACTACAAAAGCCAAAAAGCAAGGTTAATACATTTAAGGACTCCTATGGATTGGGTTTTTGTTCTTGTTTTGGTGGTGGTACTTTCTATGTGCTGGGTTCTATGGCCTATATGGTACTACCATGAGTTATGCTAGAGGTCTGGGGACCTGAAACACGTCCTCTCAGATAACTCTAGCTTATGTAAAGCTGACCAACTCTAATCAGCACAGGTATTAAAGGAGAACAAGACACAAGGAGATGGTGATCCATTTTTTCCTGGAGGAGAGGGAGAGAGTGGCCTTGGAGAAATTTGAAGAAAGGGAAGCTGGAAAGCAATGCCAAGTTGACTTTTGTTTTGAGACAGGGTCTCACTATGTAGCCCAGGCTGGTCTTAAACTCCTCAGAGATCTGCCTGCCAAGTACTGGGACCAAAGGCAGGTACCACCACAATTCAGCTCTTGGCTGAGACTGGTTCTGGTAACTGATGTGGTGGAGTGACCAATGGGCTGGAAACACTGTAGAACCAATGCTTCAGCATCAGCCCTGCTTAATGAGGGATAGAGACTGTGTCACCAACACTGAATGTGGGCATCCATATTAGCCATGCTCTATCACCCACAGAGACTTGAGTCGAAACTTGGAAGCTCTGTCTGCTAGCACTGAGGTATTTGTGGTGGGCCAATGGATGTCTTGTCAGCTTGCAAGTAGGGAAGTCCTTAGAATTTTCATCAGTCTTCATTTTTTTTTTCTGGAATTCTGTCATAACTATCGTTTGTATTTATTTCTGTTAAGATTTATTGTATCTTAATATTTATTTATATGTGTATGTGTTTGAGTGTGTGCACATGTGTGCAGGCCAGAAGAGGGCATCAGACCCCAGAGCTGGAATTATAAGTGGTTGGGAGCTGTCTAGACATGGGTGCTGCAAACTGAACTGTGGTCCTCTGAAAGAACAGCAAAAACTCTTAACCGCTGAACCATCTCTCCAGTCCCTATCATTTTATTTTATTTTAAAAATTGTTAAGTTAGGGCTGGTGAGATGGCTCAGCGGTTAAGAGCACTGACTACTCTTCCAGAGGTCCTGAGTTCAATTCCCAGCAACCACATGGTGGCTTGTTGGGGGCCGACTTTTAGTAGAAAGCAGCTATCAGCTTTGCAGCCATCTTGAGCCATATACCCTGACATGAGATTTGGATTACAATAGCCTACAACAGCTGAGCACACTCCGATAATCTTGGTTTAGATACCTTGAGATTAAAGGTGTGTGAGATTAAAGGTGTGTGACTTAAGAGTATGGCTTAGAAGTATAGAGATCAGAGTTAGAGACAAGACCTAAGGGCATGATTAAAGGTGTAACTTAGAGGCGTGGCTTAGAAGTAAGACATATAAAAGGCAGAGACAGAACAGATCAGAATCAGACTGAGATCAGACGAAGCAGACACATCAGACTGCCCTCACCCTCGCTCTTGCTGAACCCCGACCCGCGGACTGGAGCAGCAGCTTGGGCCAGGATACAATGGCCGCCCAAATGTGGGTCGGCCCGGGCCTCAACATTTTGCCTGGGCTGCGATGTTTTTGGCCGCCCCAACGTGGGGCTAGTGTGGACCCCAACAGTGGCTCACAACCATCTGTAATGGGATCTGATACCCCCTTCTGGTGTGTCTGAAGACAGCTAGCTACAGTGTATACATATACATAAATAAATAAATAAATTTTTGAAAAAATTGTTAAGTTACATTTATTTGTTGGTTGTGTATGTATATGGGCAAGGCCACATGTCCCTAGTAAGGCAGAAGGGTCAGAGAAGGGAGAGAAAGTCTGAGTGAGGCCTGAGATGTACTTCCTGCTGGTAAGGGAGCCAGTGCTCAGGAACGCCCACTGCCTCCCTGACCCACTCCTACCTATGGATGCCCTTTCTCTTCCCATTCATTTGGTTCCCAAGGGACAGATTCACTTAATGACCATGAAATAGTTTAGAGTCCCTGGAGAATGTAATGAAACATGATGAATATGGCATGTGGTACATTTTTCTGAACAACAAATGGCAGTAATAAATGGCCCTTGAACACTGAATAGGAAACATGCAAAAATATTTAATTTTAAAAAGCATTCTGGTAATGTGTGCAAATAACTAAGAGGCAGGGTCAGATTAAGATGCAAACCAGTAGCTATATACAAAGACATCTATGAGGGCTGGAGTAGCCAGTGAGGAGCATTAAAGACAAATAGTGTGCAATCTGACTCAAAATATTGTTCTCTCATATGCATAATAAAGCATGCTATTCATGTTCAAGGTTCCTGCAAACTGAACTGAAGAGAGCAAATGACACTTTATGTAATGATGCTTTTAAAAGGCATTTGGAGCTTTACATAAAATAGAAAGTAAAATGAACTACTGCTCTGCCATGGCCTTTTGTTTGTGGCTGGCTGAGTGTCTGTGCGGGTGCAAGTGCATATACATGTATACATGTGTACATGTGGAGACCAGAGGTCAGCCTCGGGCCATTCTCCAAGAGCCATCTACTCCCCTGACCCGCATTGATTTAACTCTTTGGAGGTGCTACTTGCATTCCACAGATAACAACCTGAGGAGTCCATTCTCTTCTTCCAACATATAGGTTTTAGAACTTGAGCTCAGGTTACCAGGCCATTGCAGACCCCAACCTTGTTCCACAAGTCACAGTCTCTGCCTCCTCCAGGCTGGGATTGCAAACTCAGTACCACCACACCTGGCAATTTGACATGGCAATTTCTAGGGATGGAACTCATGTTTGCATGCGTGTATGACAGGCACTTTACCAAATGAACCACTGGCCCAGCCCTGCCACCACTTTTTGTTTGTTTTGTTTATTTGTTTTTCTTTTCTTTTGTTTTTTTTTTTTTTTTCAAGACACGGTTTCTCTGTGTAGCCCTGGCTGTTCTGGAAGTCAGGCTGGCCTCCAACTCAGAGTACAACTGGCTTTCTTTTTCCTTCTTGACACTGGTTTGTTTAAACCCTTATGGGTTTTCAAGGTACTGTCTTAAGTGACCACCTTCTCCAAAGATGCCTGTAGTATTTCTTATATCTACTACTTGTTTGGCACTTAATAATAATAAGTGAGTGGCTAGTCTATGCCAAGTCCTGAACTAAGTCTTCAAGGACAATTACTTAACTAAAGACAACAATCCTTAAATTAGCAATATCATGCCAAATTACATTAAAGAAAGAGGAGGAAGAGGAAGAGGATGAGGAGGATGAGGAAGGGGGAAGAGGAGGAAGATTTCAAATCAGTGATGCTGGTTTCTTATTAATCACAGCTAATTTTTCAACTCCAGCTAACTAGCATCTCCTGTCCCAGTACAACAAAGATTTGTCTTCCTGATTCTTAATCAAAACCAGCACATGAGCAGTCCTGACAGTCTCCCTTTCAGCTGCCTCTTTAATATTACCCAGGACCATCTGCCCGGGGTGGCACCATTTGTGGGGGGATAAGCTCCCTTCTGTAGTTGGTCTTTGCTACTTTGAGGGTTTTTCTTTTTCCCACCCTTTATCCCCCACCCCCTTTCACCCATCACTAGACTCCTCTATCAGTTAGCAACCAAGAAACTGTTCCACACAGGCCCATTGACCAGTCTGATAGAGGCAACTCCTCAAATGAGGTTCCCTCTTCCTAGGTGCCTGTAGGCTTGTGTGGAACAGGTCTGGAAACCCAACACTCAGGGAGTTGAGGCAGGAAGATCAGGAGTTGAGGGTCATCTTTAGGTATTATATTATTTCTCTAGAGAAACAGAATTTATAGAATAAACCTCATATATAGAAAGGAGATTTATTAGAAAGGCTTACAGGCTATGGTCCAGCTAGTCCAATAATGACTGTCTACTAAAAAAAGGTCCAAGAATCTAGTAGTTGTTCAGTGCATGAGGGTTGGACATGTCAGCTGGTCTTCAGTATATGTCTGAATCCCAAAGAAGTAGGCTTTAGTGCCAATGAAGGAATAGATTTGCCAGCAAGAGTGAGAGGAAGTAGGCAAAGAACCAGCTTCCTTCTTCTATGTCCTGTTTCATATAGGCTGCCAGCAGAAGGCAGGGCCCAAAATAAAGGTGGGTCTTCCTACCTTAAATATTATGACTAGAAGTAGATCTTCCCATTTCAAATTAAGCAAAAGTCCTCACAAGTATGACCCTCCATTTTTTGGGTTTTAGTTAATTCCAGGTCTAGTTAAGTTGATAAACAAGAATTGCCATCACAGGTATATACTAAGTTCAAAGCTAGCCTTGGAGACATGAGGCCTTGTCTCAAAACAACAAAAGCAACAACAATCTTTTCTTTGGGGCACAGCTCAGTGTGGTAGAATATATACTTAGTCTTTATATGGCCCCAGCCCAAAGAGAGACAGACAAATGAACTTTATGTTATTAAAAATTACCCACTGATCAAGGAAATGTCTCTTTACAACAGAGGAGACCACCTACAGAAAATCACAACCAGTCCATGGAGTTGTGGAGCCCGGTCCCAGTTGATACATCTACGAAAGACTCCAACACATAAGGCTCAGGAAACACTAAGAAAGAAGGGGCAGAAGGAATATAAGGGCCAGAGGGGACCATCAAGTTTGCTGTGAGATTGTCTCCTAGTAATAGCAGAAGCGCCACTCACAAAGACTCACCATGACTGTGCAATGTGAGCTGAACTAAGGTGACACTAATAAATACCCCAAACTGGACAGGAAAAAGCCTATGAGGCCTCAACCTCATACAGAGTACAGAGAACCATAGGCACCTCAGTAAAGCTGAGAATGGGAGAGGAGGCTATAGTGAGAGTTTGGGTTTCTTTAAAAACAGTTATGTGAATATATTTTTGTTTTAATTCCAGCTGTGGGATAAGAGGCTGCTTCACAGTAGGTGATTATTATTTTCCTGGTGCACTAGCAGGGCATGATTTTTGCCAGCTGCAGATAGTTGAATTCTGGGGACTCTGGAGAGGTCATAAGTGGGAGATCACCAAGAGGGCCTGTCGTGATTGCTGCTGGTGGTTCCTGCTGCTGTGTTTGCTGAACTGCTATTGGCAGATTGCTGGATTGCTAGGTATCCTGACTATGAAGATTGGACTTGCCCCTAGGAACCTGACATCCCTTATCAGTTTAAAGAGGTCTATGCCCCCTTTCCCCTCTAACCTTCTCTCTCCTACCTAATTTTGGAGCGTTGGAAGGAAATAAGGGTTGGAAGGGTGGTAGTTTTAAGAACCCAATAAAATACCAAACAAATATGACAACAGGAAACTTTCTCCAGGAAAGAAAACACACCAATTGGCTGTCGAGTGCCAAATGGTCAGCCCTGAAAACATGTGTACAAGTAATATTATATGAGTGGAACAGGTTATAGTTAGAAATATATGTGTATGTACATATATGCAATTAGTGGAAAAGAGGCCATAAATTTGAAGCAGAGTGTGGAGGGGGATATTGGAGGGTGTAGAAGGAGGAAAGGGAAGGGAGAAATGTAGTTAAATATAATCTCAAAAAATTACATTTGAAATTGGTTTGAATGGTCAACTAATATTTGTCTAAAAGTAGTGCAAACGGGGCTATCGCACAAGCCAGTTTTTTGTGGGTTACATATACAACATTGTTTGTTTTTAATGAAGAACCCAATTTTGCTCAGTCCCAGGAGGCCTGGGTACAACTGTGTAGTGGTTAATATTCCAAGTCACACAGCTTCTAAGAGAATCAAGGCGCCTCTTTGATAAGTCAATAAATGTCTGCTTTTTGCCCATACTTCTTCAGATGACAGATTCAACTACCAGGTATCCAGAAAATTTCTCTAATTGGGGTACTTTGTGTGTCCTTTCTTTTCAAATACTTACACATACTGTTCCTTCTAAGACCATGTCTTCCTCATCAGAGGCCAGCACTATGCTGGGCACACAGTAGGTGGTGGGTGTCTGCTGTGTGCATGGAATGTTCTAGAGGTGTAACAGTCCTGCACTGCATGGCATAACATTAGTAAGAGGTCAGGGCCAGCTCTCTAGTTCCCACTGTTTTTGTTCTTGGGCCATGTCTGTGTTCTGATTCCGTTCTTTGTGGGGCTGAGTTTCTGTCAAATATGATTGACAAAGTGACGTTTAAAAAGGAGATGATTTGGGTTGGCAGTACGGCTCAGTGGGTAAAGGCATTTGCTGCCAAGCCTGATGACCTTAGATGACCAAGCTTGATCTTAGAAACCCACATGGTAGAAGGAGTGAAGCCACCTCTGTAACTTAGCTTCTGATTTCTATATTTTCAAATGTGTACACATGCGGGAGATGTGGAGGTCAAGCTTGTGAAGGCAAAACTGGGATGGAGAATGAGGCGCCACAGGCTCCTGTGACTCCTCCTGATATAATGCCACACACACAGCACATGTCGTTAGACCTAAGATGGCTCCTTGGACAGCAAAAAGAACCAAGGCCAGGGTAGTAGCTGTTTCCCTGTCTTCATAGAAATCCTAAGAGGTGACAATGCTTCTCCCCCTGCCCCAAAAGTGGCGGTACATGCCTGTAATCCCAGCACTGGGGAAGCAGAGAGAGGAAGATCCATGGGCCTGTATACAGTCTTATTGAATCAGTGAACTCCAGGTTCAGTGTGAAACTCTGTCTCAAAAACCATGGTGCAGGGGGATGAAGGAAGACATTTGATGTCCACCTCTGAGCTAGATATGTGCCCACATGTGCCCACATGCATACATGAACATGTGCAATATATGCATATAAATGTCAGTGTCATGAAAGGTTAAAAAAAGTTTTTTTTTTCTTTTTAAAAGAAAGAAAATGGCTTCAAGTAGGACAGGTGCCTTAATCCCAGTACATGGGAGGCAGAGGCAGGCTGATATCAGTGAGTTGGTGGCCAGTCTGGTCTACATAATGACTTCCAGGACAGGTCAGCTTGTACAACATAGTAAAACCCAGTATCAAAAAAATAAAAAATAAAAAAAAGGAAAGAAAAAAATGGCACTTCCAAGGTAAAATGGCAGATGAGAAATTTTCTCTGGCTGGGTGGTAGTGGCGCATGCCTTTAATCCCAGCACTTGGGAGGCAGAGGCAGGTGGATTTCTGAGTTTGAGCCAGCCTGGTCTACAGAGTGAGTTCCAGGACAGCCAGGGCTACACAGAGAAACTCTGTCTCGGGGAAAAAAAAAAAAAGAAAAAAAAGAAAAAGAAAGAAAGAAAGAAAGAAAATTTCTCTGAATGGCTTTGCTTATAGCAGGAGTCAAGATAACAAAGATCAGATTGTATTCTAAGGTTGAGAGAGAACATCTCCAGTCAAAGAGACAAAAGGAAAGCTTACCAGAACAAGCGATGAAAGATAATTCAGTAAGAAGCAGAAAGAGATCCTTAACCCAAGGCCCAGTTTCCTGGGAACTCAAGGCTACAGCACCACCTAAACCTGGAAAGTGCAGAGAGCCTTAAGGAAAACAGTTATCCAGAACACCACACACAGCTAAGAGTAGGATATGTTCTTTCCTGAAAACATCTAGCTCCAGAAGAAACCCATGGCTCTCAAACCTTAAATCTAAAATAGGGATGTGATGTAATACTTAGCAACTGAGAATTCCATCACATAGCTCCTCATGAGTACTATATCCAGGCATCATCCTGAGACTGAGCTTCTCTCGGGACCTGAAAACAAAGAACAGTCAGTCCCAAGTCAAGGAGCCTGAAATACCTTGTGTGGTGACTAATACTGTCAGTTTGACAGGATCTAGAATCACCTAGGGCTCAGGCCTCTGGGCATGCTCTCAGGGATTGTCTAGATTAGGTTAATGGAGGTGGGAAGATCCTCTCCAAATATAAGTGGTATCAGTATTATTCCACAGGTTTGGGGCCTGCACTGGATAAATAGGAGCAAGCCAACCGGGCAGTGTTGGTGTCTTTAATCCCAGCACTCTGGAGTCAGAGACAAGTAGATCTCTGAGTTTGAGACATGTCTGGTCTATAGAGGCAGGCTGAGTCCCCAGCTTCTCCCCTTCAGGACATAAGTTCATGCTCTGTTTGATCTCCCTACCCAGGGTTTTTGTTGCTGTCCAGGCAGGTGGCCTTCTCTTCTAAGTGGTATGAAGTATTGGACCCTCAAGAGAAGGCTGCTCACAAGACCTTTGCATGAAAGGAGACAGATCCATTCCAACAGTGGCACAAAGGTCATTAGAAACAGAAGAGAAAACAAGCCCCATGATACTTCTAAACATTGGCAATTTTCCAGGCACTGAATCCAAAGATATCAGAGTGGATGAAATGCTGGACGTTCAGAAAATGAGAAAAAATGGCTTAATTCCTAGTCACATCTGACCTACCAAAGCAAACTGAGAACATACAAAAATACCTCTGTTTAAGAGGCCAGCCTGGTCTACAGATCAAGTTCCGGGACAGTCAGGAAAAAAAAAAAAAAGAAATCCTGTCTCAGACCAAACCAAACCAAACCAAACCAAACCAAACCAAACCAAACCAAACCAAACCAAACCAAAAAACAAATAAACACAAAAAACCAACAGAAAAAAATAAGCAGGGCTGGAAAGATGTCTCATCGGTTAAGAGTACTGGCTGACTGCTCTTCCAGAGGTCCTGAGTTCAATTCTCAGCAACCACATGGTGGCTTACAACTATCTGTAATGGGATCTGATGCCCTCTGCTTGGTGTCTGAAGACAGCTACAGTGTACTCACATACATAATTTAAAAAAAAAAAAAGTCTTCTTTGGCCAGGCAGTGGTGGCACATGCCTTTAATCCCAGCACTTGGGAGGCAGAGGCAGGTGGATTTCTGAGTTCAAGGCCAGCCTGGTCTACAAAGTGAGTTCCAGGACAGCCAGGGCTACACAGAGAAACCCTGTCTCGAAAAACCAAAAAAAAAAAAAAAAAAAAAAAAAAACTAGTCAGATCAATAATGAAGAGAGATTGAATTGATGATGATGATGATAACAGCAGGCTCCTGTCAAGGAAACACCTCAGACCTGATAGATTTACTGAGGAATTCTATTAAGCTTTAAAGAACTAACACCAATATTCCTCAGACTACTCTCTAAGAAAGAAAAGTAAATGTTTTCAGGCATTGGAAGTGCACTTGAATTGCCTAGCATGCAGGATACCTTGGGTTCCATCACCCAGCACTTGGGAAGTAGAGGCAGAAGGATCAGCAGTTCCAGCTCATTCACTACTACATAAATGAATTTGACAGCCTAGGCTGCATGAGACCTTGTCTCTAACAAGACAAAACAAAACAGCAACAGTCTGCTTCCAAAAGAAATAAAGGGTATGGAGTGGGAATGGAATCAGTGAAAGGATTTCCACTTTCAAGTGATGTAATCTATTGATATTGATGTTGGTCATAGGTGCAGTGGGAGAGAGAAGCTCACCAAGATGCTAGCCTTCAGTTTCCCAAAAAGCAGAACAGCTCAGCCTTCTTGGAAAAGACTGACACCCAGCTAGCTCACTCTATTATTCAAACACTACACAAGGTTAATTGGGGCTGGAAAAGGTTCCAGCTACCAACGTTATCTAGCCCTTGCTGCCAGTGAGAGCAGAAAACCCACACAAATCTGTCCCTTTTGACCATGACTATAGCCACAATCAAAAGTAAGACCTCCAGGTTTGCCAGGACTGTCTTGGGACCAAGATTAGTGCAGCTGCAAGCTCTCACGTAGCACCAAGTGCAGATTTTCTAGAGAGACATTTCTTCAAGGTTCAAACAGTCTCAAAACAACTTCTCAGCCTCTACTCATTGTCCCAAACATAGCAAAGGCTTTGCTGAAACATTTCACTTAAAGCCAGACATAAAGGCTTTACTATACATTCCACCACAGCAATCCATTTTTATTATCTTATTCTTAATTATTCATTTTATTTATTTACCTATTTTATGTTTATAACTGTCCTACCTGCTACTATGTCTCTGAACATGTCTGGTATCAGTGGAAGCCAAGAGAGGGTGGAGTTACAGATGGTTGTAAGCTGCCATATGAGTGCTGGGAATTGAACTCAGGACCTCTGGAAAAGCAATCGCTACTCTCAACTGCTGAGCCATCTCTCCAGCCCCTCTGATCCATTTTTAAAAGACTACAGATTCTACCAGAAAATTGCTCTGATAAAACACTTAGCACAATTGAAAGATGCAGTAGGCTGGATGTGTAGTTCACTGGTAGAATGCTTGCCTAGCAGGCACAGGGTCCTGAGTTCAATTCCCAGCACTGCAAAAATAAAAACTGACCAAAGAATAGAAGGATACAAAAATGAAGTACAAACGTCAGTAGCTTTTCTATGTATCAGTAATTACCCCTCTGAAAAAAGAAGTAGAGAAAACAATACTATTCAAAATGATCTAAAACAAAACCATCAAACTGTCTAACCAACCATGATTCTATCTCATGGACAAAAGAGGGGGCTGGAGAGATGGATCAGTGGTTAAGAAGCTGCTCCAGTTCCAGGGATCAAACACTAATACACATAAAATAAAAATTTTTTTAAAAAGTAAGGACAAAAGAGCAGAATTGGGAAAAAATTTCTCAAGAAAAAATTGTTTTGTTTTTCAAGACACAGTTTCTTTATGTATCCTTGTCTTTCATAGAACTCACTTGGTAGACCAGGCTAGCCTTGAACTCATAGAGATCTATCCGCCTGTCTCTGCCTTCTGGGAGTACTGAGATTAAAGGTGTGGGCCACCTCTGCCCAACTCAAAAAAAGTTTTTAAATAAAGTTACAACTCAGACACACTCTATTATAAAAACTAGTCGAGTGGTGGCATATTTAAAAACAAAACAATCAAAATCTTTACTAATAGTGAATTTATTAAGCAAGTATGAAATATGGCAGCTATAATATACCCTGAAAAAGGGGAGATATTATTTTTTTAAAATTAGTTTGTCTCACCAAACTGTAGCCAGGAGAATTGAAGAAATTGTAAAATCTATTATAGAAATCTGGAAAGCAGTCATTAATTTTCCACCTTCTGCTTTACCAGCAGATGAGAGTATTGATGCTCCAGACACTCCTGCTAATGAATATGTCATTGGAGATATCACTTCCTTCAAGCTGGCATAATGGCTCAGAGGGCAACTTGAGATCCATCCCTGGGATCCTCTTGGTAAAAGGAAGAAGAGACTTTCATAAGTTGTCCGCTGACTCCACATACTCACTGTGGCTCAGCCATGTGTGTGTTTTTCCCCTACCCTGTGCCATAAATAAATTATAAACGGCTTAAAAATGGCTTCTGTGATGGTTTGAATGAGAATGGCCCTATAAGCTTACATATTTGAATGCTTGGTCTCCAGTTGATGGAACTGAGATTAGGAGATGTGGGCTTGTCGAAGGAGTTGTGTCACTGGAAGGGGGGCTTTGAGGTTTCTAAAAATTATTTGTTTGTTTTATGTGTTGATGTTTTGTCTGCAGGTATATTTACGTGAGGGTGTTGGATCCTCTGCAGCTGGAGTTACAGATTTGTTTATATTATGTGTGTTGATGTTTTGTCAGCATGTACGTTTATATGAGGGTATTGGATCTTCTGCAGCTGGAGTTACAGACAGTTGTGAGCGCTGGCAATTGAACCCAGGTCCTCTGGAAGAACAGCCACTGCTCATAGCCTTTGAGCCATCTTTCTAGTCCCAGGCCTTGAGGTTTAAAAGCATATGCCAAGGGCAGTCAGCCTGCTCCGCACCTTTCATTCTGCTGCTTGTGGATCAAGAAGTAAGCTCTCAAGTCCACCCCAGCACCATGCCTGCTGCCATGCTCCCCACCATGATGTTTATGGACTGGCCCTCTGAAACTGAGCCAGCCCCCAGTCAAATGCTTTCTTTAACTAGTTGCCTTGGTCATGGTGTCTTTTCCAAGCAATAGAAAAGTAACTAAGACAACTTCTGTAAACCAGACATGGTGTTATACACCTCTAATCCCAACACTTGGGAAGCAGAGTTAGATCTCTGAGTCTGAGGCCAGCTTGTTCTACATAAAAGTTCCAAGACAGGTGGGACAAGATGGAGAGAACGTGTCTCAAACACAAAACAAACAATTAGACATGACTTCTTTAGTGCAATTAAAAGGCACAACTAAATCAAGAAATGTATACAAAGCTATAAAAGGTAAAGTGATTTTTTTTTTTTTGCCCTTTGTCCACATGTCTGGTATAATGACTGATGGAGCCCCAGTGATGAAATAGACTTGTAAAGTTAATAGAAGACAATGTCACTGTCACCAAGATCCATGTGTAATATAGTGTCAGAGTCATCAAGAAATTTCAAAAACGCCGGGCGGTGGTGGCGCACGCCTTTAATCCCAGCACTTGGGAGGCAGAGGCAGGTGGATTTCTGAGTTCGAGACCAGCCTGGTCTACAGAGTGAGGTCCAGGACAGCCAGGGCTACACAGAGAAACCCTGTCTCGAAAAATCAAAAAAAAAAAAAATTCAAAAACATTCAAAAGCCATGTAAGCAGCTATCAGGCCTACATTTTCTGCAGAGATTCCTAAAGATGATGTGGACTATGATGACAACAGCCACTTTTCAGAAGCTGGCTAAGGTCAAGCCAACTGCGGAAATGATCATATGATCTTACCAAGCTGTTTATGGTAATGGGGGCAAAAATTGTTACCAGAAACTGATTTATACTTTTAGCAAGTTCCAGGACAGTTAGGACTGTTAAAAGAGAAACCCTGTCTCAAAAACAGAAAACAAAACAGAAAAACAAAAAGAAACACCCAACAGTAACAATAAATACATTTCAAAAGATAAAAGACACAGTGGCATGACTGGGGGCAACCACTGGCTTTCAGATGGAATCTGAGGTCTACTCCAAAGGATGGAATTGACAGATGGTCAGGAATCTATGGCTGCGGAATTTATAGGCATTAGCAGGTAAGCTACTGCTGAGTTTTGCTAAATACATATGATGTGCATGTTGAAGTGGCTTCTAAATACGTATGTTTATACCTATACATTAGAGAGTGTTATGCCATGTCGAATTAAGAAAGTAATTTCTTACTGATAAAGGAATGAATTAATCCAAACTTGATCTCAAACATCGATATACCAAAGAACAGAACTTTAAAATAAACACAGAAGAATTTCAGAGAATAAGCTATATGTAGTAATGCATTTCTTTAATTTCAGAATTGGGAAGTTGAGGTAGGTGGATTTGGAGTTCAAGATTATCATCCCCAGCTATGTACAGAGGTTGAGGCCTGGCTACATGTTATCCTGTCTTCAAAAAAAAGTCTTTGAGAACTGCAAGGAGAAGTGAATGATTGTAATTTTTTGTTTTGGTTTTTCGAGACAGGGTTTCTCTGTGTAGCCCTGGCTGTCCTGGAACTCACTCTGCAGACCAGGCTGGCCTCAAACTCAGAGATCCACCTGCCTCCACCTCCCAAGTACTGGGATTAAAGGCGTGCACCACCACTGCCCGGCTTGTAATTCATTGTGTTTCCACTTCCTTGCCTTAATTAACAAAGTAAGTTGACAGAAAATCAGCAAAGTCATAGAACATTTCAACAACATAATCAATACATTTGACCCTTAGATAATTATAAAACATTCCATCTGCCGCACACACACACAAATCAGGTGGAGCAACACATGACTGTAATTCCAAAATTTGAGAGACTGAGGCAAGAGAATTTCTAGTTCAGACTAGCCTGAACTACAGAAGAATAACCTACCTCAATACCACACACATAAATGTAAGTATTCTTGACTAAATCCAATAGGACTTGTATCTAGAGTATATAAAGAATCTTCTAAACTAAAATGTAAAGACAAGTTTTAAAAGATACAACTGATCTGTGTGCTGCCTGTGGTCAAATGTGATAGCTAATGTTATGTTTTAAGACTAAATTACTGTAATTAAGAGATCTATAAAACAAAACCCCTCTAACCTATAAGCCCCACTTGCCCAAGGACAGATAACTTTCTGAAACATTGGGGGCTGTTGTTTAATGTACAAGCTTGGTTACCCAACTGCACAGGATGTGTGTGGTTGGTCACACATAGGCAGGAGTTACACAGGCAGGAAGGAAGTCAGGATGTATGACTGCCTCTGATTGACAAAGGCTGGAAGGATGTAGCCTTGTGGATTTTGCCTTTAAAAGCCCCTGACTAATATAATTTGTCTGATGCTCTGAATAAAGCATAAGGCTGTTGTGAATTGGGGTTACAAACAGTTGTTAGTTGCCATGTGGGGGCTGGGAATTGAACTCAGGTCCTCTGGAAGAGCAACTAGTGCTCTTAACTACTGAGCAATTTCTCCAGTCCCCTTATTAACTTCTAAAACAGCAGTGTGTGTATGTGTGTTCATGTATGTGTTCATGTCAGGAAACTGTTGAGAGCTGGCAAGCTACCTGGCCCTTGCATTTCTGGGAGATCTCTTTCTGCCTTCCATCTGGACACAGGTATGCTGGGACTTCAGACGTGCCTCCACTGCTCCCAGCTTGGATTTGGGTTCTGGAACTCCAAATTTTAGTCATCATGCTGCACAGCTATTGTCTCAGTCCAAGTCTCTTAGAGTCCCTTTGTACTCAGGTATGAGGATGCATTTGCTTTGTCTATTTTGTGAGTAAATCGACTTTCAAGTTCTCCCTGCTAAAAGAGTGTATTACAGTAACAGGTATCATTATCCCACATTGCCTTGAACCTCCAGCATATTCATCTGAAGAATTTCAATCTTTAGCTTCCTAAATCCAGAGCATCAGCTCCTAGCTCCCTGTTAATCTCCTTTCTCTCCCATTCCTGCATGAAGTATGATCCCAGGTTTTATAATATAACTTAATTTTCATCAAAATTGTAAAGAATGGGGCTGGAGAGATGGCCCAGCCATTAAAAGCTAGGCTCAGAAGCAAAAATACAGAATTGTAAAGGACAAATGAGCCAGTTCAAGCAGTAGAGGTAAGAATTCCTTTCTTTTGTTTGCTCAAGCCCTGCCCATTCCTTTTTTTTTTTTTTTGGTTTTTCGAGACAGGGTTTCTCTGTATAGCCTTGGCTGTCCTGGAATTCACTCGGTAGAACAGGCTGGCCTCGAACTCAGAAATCTGCCTGCCTCTGCCTCCCAAGTGCTGGGATTAAAGGCGTGCGATGCCCATTCCTAATAGCTTCTGTTGTCTGGTGCACCAAAGCAGCTCAACAAAAAGGACACACACACACACACACACACACACACACACCCTCTTTGGTTTCTCATTTTAACATTCAAATTATTCAACTGTAGCTTTCTTTCCTGCCCTACTCAGAGGGAGTTCCATTTTCTTTAAAATGTTTATGATTTATTTACTTCTTTACCGTGTATGTGTGAGTCATGAGTATACCATGGCACATGTATGAAAGACAGCTTTCAGGAATTGGCTCTCTCCTTCCACCATGTGGGTCCCAGGGCTACAATGTGGGTCCTCAGGCTTGGCAGCAAACACCTTTACTCACTGAGGCATCTCCTCGAACCTGCTAGCTTTCTTTTATAGTAGGATTAATCTGTGCAACAAAACTAGATGCTGTTTTATCCCTTTGCAGTACAAATGTAGAAGCCAGGAGTAGTGGCACATGCCTTTGAATCCCAGCACTTGGAAAACAAGATCAGCCTGACAGTTAGACTCCCTCAAATTTAAAAAGACAAAGAGAAGCTGGGGTGAAGCTCAATGATACAGTACCTGATTAGCAAGTACAAGGCCCTAGAGGCCATATCCAGCAAAACACACACACACACACACACACACACACACACACACACACACACGCCTGTGCTGGTGCTGTGGCTTTATGGGTAAAGGTGCTTTCTATACAAAGCTGACAACCAGAGCTCAACCCTCAGGGTGCACATAAAGGTGGAAGGAGAGAGCTGAGTTCACAAAACTGTCCTCTGACCTCCATACATGCACTGTGGCATACATCTTTCCCCTACCCCACAACAATAACACAATATTTCAAAACAACACACACACACACACACACACACAGAGAGAGAGAGAGAGAGAGAGAGAGAGAGAGAGAGAGAGAGAGAGAGAACAGACAGACAGACCAAAACTAAATATGAGCTAATAGGGACAAGCATTGAGAGCTATGCTACCCACATTGTTACCATTTATGTAAAGATACTCAGGGCAGCAATAGCGCATTTTGTGAACTCAATCTGTGACAAGAGCAAATGCATCTGACAGAAAGCATGGAAAGCTGAATAAGAGCAGGAGCCAAGATTGTAAGGGTTCCAACAGGTCAGTGGCAATGGTCCATGGAAAATCCTAAGATGGTTCCACTAACCTGAAGTCATTCAGCCAAAGCTTGTTTTGGGGATAAGGGTCTACACTGAACAGAACTGCTAACCAATCTAAACTGAACAGGATAGTGACAATAGAGGATAAACAGATCTAGGATAACTAGGAAAAGGAAGCAGTCTGGGTCTCTTGGAATCAAACAGAACCCTTGTTTGGTGGGCCACCAGCGTCTACTAGGCATTTACTAAAAGGGCTTACAACTGAAATACCTTTCATAGCTCTGAAGCATATTTCAAGGACACGAGAGACATCAAAGGAAGACCTGGGTCTGGAAGCCTGAGCAGGAGAACAGGATCCAGCTTTGATCTTTGCAAGCCAATAAACACGGCTTGCCTAGTCTCCTTTGTACGCAGCAATCTCTTCTACTTTTATATCTGATTCTGAGCCCCCATGCTTCCTTAGTTACTTGCTTTCAGTTGTCTTTGAAAATGTTGCTGCTCATACAGCTGAGTGGTACATTATTACTTTCCTAATAGCACGGTTGTAGATAACATCTGACATGTGAGTCGTGATGATAAAGGTTGCCTAAGTTACTCTTTGGAGACTCCAAGGCTGGCTTTATTTTATTTTTTGGTTATTGTTTTCCCTGTGAAAATCAGTGGACTCTTCTTTTGGGTCTGAACAGGTAGGTGTCTGATGGGTGACCTTTTGACATCAGGAGGCTGAAAACTCCATCCTTAGACCATAGTAGCACTGCTATTTTCTGAGCACACTTTCTATGAAGAGACAAAGAGACTGAGCACATGCGTGCAGGCCACTGATTCCTTCACCCCCAATCACTCTCTTCATACCTTCATCTACCCTGTTTCTTTGCCCTATAACTGTCCTAAAATCGGAGGAAGATTCAAGGCTTTGGTCTCCCATGTTTACTTGGCAACCTTGCAGATGTGTTCTTTGTCTTTTGCAAACTCATTATTTCTGTAACTGGTACAGCACTCCTCGAACAAAAAAAAAAAAAAAAAAAAAAAGCCTGATTTGGTACCAACAAAATCATCCAGTATATTAAGGATAGTTCACAACAGCAGGACACAGTTTCTAGCCATGAAGTCGGAAAACTCATTCCTATCTTCTAAATTGTAGAACTATTAAACTTACTTGACAATGCAAAGTGCAACAGAACAAAGGGCAAAAACCATGTCTCCATTTCCTGTTTCCCCTTTTCCCCTCATAAAATGGTTATTCAGTATTTACTCTGTAATACAATAGTGACAAATTAAAATCTTAAAAAGCTGGTATGGCTTAAAATTTTGTTGTGTATTCAATATGCAGCACTGAACAATGAAAAGGCATAGCTTTATCTCTAATGAGCAGAATTCAAAGGAGAAATCTCTCCACTCTGCTTCATGAGCATGGGATCCACACTGCTCAGGCAGTCCAGAGGAATAAAGAGTTGTACTTTTATGTGCACATAAGACCAAGTACACTTATGTTATGTTGCCATACATTCACAGTATATAAGAAAATACACATGCAGGGAAGTGAAGGGTTTAAAAAATCTATTCATAGGAACACATATACAAAGAGAAAACAAAGCTAAGCAAATGAAAGGGGACCCACGTCAGCTTTCTCTTTGGAGCTTTTAACCTGTACCCTGTGTGCGTATATTGAGGGGACCAAGGGCTACCAACATGCACCAAGACAGGACAGAAATCCTCCACTGTAGTCATTCTTTTGTTTGTTTTTCAAACAGGGTTTCTCTGTGTAGCCCTGGCTGTCCTAGAACTCGCTCTGTAGACTAGGCTGACCTAAAACTCAAGAGATCCACCTGCCTCTGCCTCCCAAGTGCTTGAATTAAATTACAGTTGGCCACCACTCCTAACTGTATTCCTTTCTTAAACATACATTTAAGATCATGCTTTGATCCCTTTAATCCTAGCACTTGGGAGGCAGAAGTAGGCGAGTCTGTGAATGTGAGACCAGCATAATCTACATATCATAATTTCAACAAAAAGGGAAACTTAGAGGTAACATGCTGAGTGGGAATAAACATTAAAATATAGTGCCAGTGAGATGGCTCAGTGGGTAAAGACACTGATCCCAAGCCTGATGACCGGAGCTCCATCCCTGTGACACACATGGTGGATGGCAAGAAACAGCTTCTTGAAGTTGTCCTCTGACCCTCATCTGATTGCTGCAGCATGTATACCCTCAGGCCTGAATGCTAAGTTTATGTTTAAAAAAAGAAGGTATGATAGTTTGAACAGCCCCCATAGGCTCATAGATTTGAATGCTTAGTTACCAGGGAGTGGCACTGTTTGGAAGGATTAGGAGGTGTGGCCTTGTTGAAGGCAGTATGTCATTTGGGGTAGCCTTTGATATTTCAAAAGCCAGGTCCAGTCTTGCAGATAAGGATGTAGAAGAAATCTCAGCTACTGCTCCAGCACCATATCAGTTTGTTGCCAAGATGATAAAGGACTAACTCTCTGAAACTGTAAACCAGCCCCAATTAAATGCTTCCTCTTATAAGAGCTGTCTTGGTCATGGTGTCTCTTCACAGCAATAGAACGGTGACTAAGATATAGAGGGTTGGAGGAATTGCTAGGTGGTTAAAAACTCATTCTGCTCTTACAGAGATGACAGGAATATCAAGTCCTGCCCCATATCAAGCAGGCAGATCTCGGGGAGGTTGAGGCCACCTGGTCTATAATAGAGTTACAGGATAGCCAGGGCTACATAGTGAGACCCTATCTCAAAACAAACAAACAAACAAACAAACAAACAAACAAAAAAAGTTAAATCACTAGTAGCACCTGGTCTTATCAATAGATAAGGGAAAGCATATAACACTCATATTTTTCAAGATTTTATTTCTATATATAATAATTTATGTGTTTATATTACTTGGTTTTTAAGGCATTCTTTTTCTTGCTTTGAGACAGGGTCTTTAAAATTTCAAAGCCTTCCTCTTGTGACATACTTTTTGCAATAAGGCCATACCTCCTAAACCTCCCAAACAATATCATCAATTGGGGGACCAGGTGTTTAAACATCTGAGTTCAAACCACCAACCTGTGTCTCTGTAAATGCATTCAACAAGTATGCTAGTGCCCAAGGAGGAGGATCCTGGATTCCCTGGCACTAGAGTTACAGGTCAGCTATGGGTGCTGTTGTCCCCTGGAAGATCAGGAAGCATTCAGTAAACTGCTTACCTTGCAAAATTTGAGGACCTGACTATAATCCTCAGAATCCACATTTTAAAAAATTGGGTGTGGCCAGACATGATGATACACACCTTTAATCCTAGCATCCAAGAGGCAAAGATCTTGAGTTCTAGGCCAGTTGGGCTAAGTGGTGAGACCCTATTTTAATAAAACAAAATACATGAAAAAAAGCGGGACATGGTGGCTCATGCTTGTAATTCCAGTGCCGGGGAGGCAGAGACAGACAAAGCCCTAGGCTCATTTGCCAGACACTCTATATGAAGCAGTGAGTCCCAGGTTGTCAGCGAGAAGAGAGAAGAGATGGTAAAGGCTTGCCTACCTGACTTTGATCCCAGGTCCCACTTGGTGGAAGGAGAAAAACTAACTCCTCCAACTTGTCCTCTGATCTCCATATATACACTGGGGCACACCTATGTCCCCCAGTAAGTAAATACATAAGCAAATAAATAAATTTAAAAGCCCAATGTAGATGGCTCTTTAGGAATGTAATACATGACACACAGACGCACATGCACACACACACACCCTGTACACATAGAAACAAATACACACTCTTGAAACCCTAGAAGCTAGAAATCCAAAATTAAGGTACCAATACAACCATTCATATTCTCTTTCTCTCTCTCTCTCTCTCTCTCTCTCTCTCTCTCTCTCTCTCTCTCTCTCTCTCTCCCCCTTTCCCATTCCCCCTATCTTTCAATGTTTTTATAATTTATAGGGAAGGGACATGTGTTGGGGATTGGTTCTAATGTTTTGAATTAATTGGAGAATCTTCATGTCCAAACACTGAAGGTCCTTGGTCCTTGTCCTCAATTGATTTTTGACTGATCATTAAAGAGCCAAAGGCCAATGGCTGGGGGGAGAGGGGAGAGGGGGAAGGGGGGAGGGAGGAGAGGGGAGAGGGGAGATTGGACTTTTAGATTTGCCTGGGCTAGGAACTGGAAGAGAGGAAGAAGAGAGAGATTGTCATGACTGGAAAAAGAAAGACAAGACCTTAAAGGCCTGGTGAATGACATGTGAGAATCAGGAAAAGTGGCCACCTGGGCCACCTCCCCAGTTGTGTTTGGAGTAGCAGAGATGAAATATAGATTTTAAAAGATGTTAACTCAAGAGTACTGGAGGGAAGTGTTTGCTAGCAGAGGATTAGAACTGCTCAGGCATTAAGCTAGTCAAGGCATATTAAAATTAACTGGCATATGTGTGTGTCCTTCATTCAAGAATCCAGATAGCTCTTGGGCGGGTGTGTGAGTGCTTCCTGTTGGGAGCACAAAGTGATTAACTAAAGACCAGTACAGACATGGTCTCATTATATAGTTCAGGTTGCCCTTGAACTTATTACATAACCCAGGACTCCTGATCCCTCTGCATCAGATTCCTAAATTCTGTTCTTGTACCTGTGTGCCATTGTGCCCAGGGATTCCTAGGAATCCTAGGAAAAAAAATCTTTCCTGGCCTCTCACGGTTCCAGGTAACTCCTGCTTTCTGTGGCATTCTGTGTGTACCCCACAGCTCACTGCCTCCATGACAACAGGGCCTCCTTCTTTCTGTGTGTCTCTGTTGCCTAAATCTCCCTCTTCTTTCCTTATAAAGACATGTGCTGTAGAGAAAACAGCAGCCAGGTAAAGGTACTTGTTGCCAAGGTACTTGTTGCCAAGGTACTTGTTGCCAAGCCTGATGACCTGGGTCTAATCATCAGGACCCACGTTAGAAGAAGAAAACCAACTTCTTCAGGTTGTCTTCCAGTCTCCACATGTGTGCTGTGGCATGTGTGATCTCTCCGTCTTCTCTAATGCATATTAACCAAAATGTTTAAAGAGATAGCACTCACTGGAGTAGGTCCCACCCTATTCCACTGTGACTTCATCTTAAATGAACTATACCAACTGTGGTGGGCATATTGTTTGGAGATAACGTATGATTTTCTATCCTGTACAAAGAACCACCACAGACTTAGCAAGTAAAACAAGGATTTATTAGGCTGCAGTTCACTAGGTCACAAGTCCAGACAGGCTCAGACGATTTCTCTGCTTCAGATTTTACAAGGCTGAAATCTATTTGCTGGTAAACCTCAGCTCTAGTCTAGTTGGTAAGACGTAGCCTTAGAGACTGTCTGGGCTAAGTGAGACTTTGTCTCAAAAAAAAAAAAAAAAAAAAAAGTCTAAAAACAATGACCAGAAAAAAAAAATCAAAAAAAAAAAAAAAAAAAAAAAAAAAAAAAAAAAAGCTAGAGAGATAGATCTTCTAGAAAACCTGGGTTCCTCTACTTCCTCACCCATTTAGGTTGGCAGAATTCATTTCCACAGTTTCAGTTTTGAAATCCTAAGTTGCTTAGCTTCTAGAGGCTATTCTGATCCTTGCACACAGCTTCAACTAATCAACAGTATGTCCTTCTGTTTCAAACCCGAATTTCCCTTCTTCTCAACCCTGTACACACACACACACACACACACACACACACACACACACACACACAAACCAAACAAATAAAAAACAGGCTCATGGCTGTGCGGGGTGGCTCATGCTAGCAATCTCTGAATTTGGAAAACAGAGGCAGAAGGATTTCCACAAATCTGAGGGCAGTATGGGTTAAGTGATACTTTGTCTCAAAAAAAAAAAAAAAAAAAAAAAAAAAAGGCGGAAAAACAATAACGGGGAAAAGTTCAAAAAAGGGCTAGAGAAATGGCTCTTCCAGAAAACCTGGGTTCAATTCCCAGTACCCACAGGGCATCTCACAACTGTCTGTAACTTCAGTTGTAGGGTATCGTGTTCTGAGTTACATGGGATGATCAAAGAAAGCAGGTCACTCCAGGATGAAATATGGCCTTGAAGGCAGCAGGGAGGTCCAGCCTCTGATGGACTGAACCTCAAACTACCGTATGAAAGCATATTTATTATCACACAAAGTTGTTTTGGGGGTAAAATAAGTCTCTCATACCAAAGCCCTCGATCTATCTAATCTATGGTTCTTGAAGGAGCAGCTCATAATCTCCATCCTTACTGTGCTCTGTTTGCAGTACTCAATAATGCAGGACATTCCAGGTGTGCCAGGACCGTCTTGTGACTAAATCATGAAACGGCTATAAAGCGCCCACAGAAAAACAACTCTGTAAATCACAGAAAATAATCACTATTTTCTACAATGATTTCTTCAAGGTCTAAGAACTTCTAGAAAACAACAACATTCTGATGTTCATCTAAGATATAATGACTCTACTAATTATTTTCCCTCTACAGTATCCAACGCTCTCTTCTGGCCTCTGAGGGACCCAGGCATGCACATGGTGCACAGATATAGATAGATGGATGCAAAATGCCCATGTATATAAACAACAAAAGAAACCTATACACAGTTTTCATCATATCTATACATTCCAAATGCTCTAGGAAGAGACATTTTTGAGGACCACTAAATAGGTTGTGCTTGCCACAGCCTGTCCTTTGGCCCCAGCAGCTCATGCTTCTCCTAACTGGAAACCATATTCACTCTTTCCCAAATTTCCCAGGGGGCTTGTCCCATTTCTACGTGTCCTCAAAGTCCCAATTTTCATCTAAATCTCATCAGCTCCAAAGTCCAAAATCTCCTCAAGCCATTTGGATCAGGTGTAGCTGAGACTCCTCACATCTTTCGACATCTATGGACTGATGAAGCTAAAAGGACAAAACATCTACCCATCAGCAGGACATGGTAACAGCTGAGGCACAAGCTGAAGGGGAAAAAAGGAGTCACCAATGAAGTGGTGCTATGCACCTATAGTCTCAGTACTGGGGAGATGGAGGCAGAAAGTTCCAGGATAGCTTGGTTATATGAGACCCTCTCTAACCTATACATACACACTACCCACCTAAGAGGCTCTAGGCTAAAAGTTTTAAAGCCCAGCTGAGAAACTCCTTTAGGTGTTGAGACTTGGTAATAAAGCCTCATGGCTTCCAGTTTTGCCTTTAGGCTTTCTGGCTCCTCCCTTTGAGTCACCCTTTTTTTCCATGGAAGATAGAAAGTGTTTCCATCTTGAGTAATTTCATTTTATGTATATGGGTGTACATGTGTGTGGGAGTACCTGAGACCAACCTTAGCCATCATCCTTAGGATGGTCACCCACCTTGTTTTTTAAGATGGGATTTCTCACTGGACTGAAGTTTGCCATGTAGGGTAGACTGGCTGGCCAGTGAGCCTCAGGGATTCTTCTGTCTTGTCCTCCCCAGCACTGAGCGTGTACTAGCACATCTGGCATTTTTACATGGGTTATGGAGATCCAACTCAAGTATTCATGCTGGAAGACAAGCATTTTACTGAGCTATCTCCTCAGACCTACAGTCATTTCTCCTAAATTTTCATGTAACTTGTTTGAAATCTGAAGTTGTATTTTTCAATCCTCATGACAAATGCACAAATCTTAACATACCTCCAATCCCCTTTCCAATTTTACATGTTAGTATTTTCATTTCATTTTTAATGTACTCCAATTAATCATTGTTGTATCTGTCTTTTGTGAGTCTCTCCCAGATTAGCCTCAAATTCAAAATTCTCCTGCCTTATCCTCTCCAGTCCTGCAATTGCAGGTGTGCACCATGGGAGTTTGGTTTATTTTTCTACTTACAGGTAATCAAGATCATCTTTAGTTATTTTTAAATAAATAATACAATAGATTTATCTGTATATTTGTTGATTTTTAAATTACATGTATTTTATTTGGGTGGTGTGTTTGTGTGTATGTGTGTGCGTGTAGAAGTCAGAGGCTATGGTGGTTTGAATAGGAAAGGTCCTGACCTCAAAGACACAGATTTGAAGGCTTGGTAACCAGGGTGTAGCATTACTTGAGAGGGATGAGGTGTGACCTTTTAAAAGTATGCATGGCCTTGCTGGAGGAAGTGTGTCACTGGGGGTGGGCTTTGGAGTTTCAAATCTTAAGCCAGGCTCAGTGTCTCTCTCTTCCTACTGCCTTCAAATCTAGATGTAGAACTCTCAGCTACCATGTCTCCTTGTGTACTGCAATACTTCCTATATTGTGGACTATGGACTAAGCCTCTGGAACTGTAAGCAATCCCCAATTACATGCTTTCCTTTATAAGAGTTGCCATGGTCAGGGTGTCTCTTCACAGCAATAGAGCACTGACTAAGACAGCGGCCATCTTGCTGGAATAGGTTCTCTCCTTCTACCAATGTGGGTTCTGGGGAATGGGCTTAGTACATGAGGCTGCTGAGTCAGCTGCTGGCCCCTACATTTATTGTTTTCTTTCCCAAATGTTCCCTAGCTTTCCACCACAGCTTCCATTCTATACTGTCCTTCTGAAAACACTTCCCTTTGAAGCAAATCCTTAAGGGGTCCTTAGGTGATACAGAAAACCATGCTACATCTACAAAATGTCAGTACCAGGCTGATTCAAGTCCAAAGTGATGGTTAGATGTAAAATGAAATTTATTTGACATAGAATACACATGAATGATAAGCTCGTTCAGCCTTTGTCTGAAAATGCCTTCATTCCTTTCTTTTCAATACAAAATTCCATCTCATGATGTGGCAGCTATGAAAATATGCCACTCCAATATCTTGCTCCAAGGAACATAAGTAACAGATGGCCTCAGCCTGCTGTATTCTGAATCTACCATGGCATCAGTGCAGACAGACATAGCCCCTGACAAAGGCTGCTGGGAGCAAGCAGCCAGTGACTAAGTATGGCATGTATATCAATGCAGATCCATTTCTGCAGGATGTGTGTTTCTTCTGATGGGTATTTTGGGCCTGAGGCTGCTTCATCAGCCTCAAAAACCTTTCCCAGAACTGCACTGCAGTGTTAAGAATCTGTGGAACAACCTGCCTTCCCCAGGCACCAGAACTGCATTGTCTGAAGGCTCCTCCCCTTTCACTCTCACAGACATCTCCCTGATCAGTCCTCAGTGGCCAATCCCCTCCTGGCTTCTGCTTCAAAGAGAGGCCAGCCCTAATGCACCACTTTGATAAGCAAAACCAATATAAAATGCATACAATTAAAGTCCCAGTCCCATCCTTGCCTGTATCACCTCCACACACACACACAAACGCATTGCTTTAATTTCGTTATTTGTATGTCATTGTGATTTGCTATAGAAATATAATAAATATGAGCACACTTTTTAAAATTTTTATTTGAGACACAATCTTTGCTTCCAATCGTGTCCCAAATACTGGGATTTCAGGCACCCAAAAACCATACTCCACTTTCTCTTCCTTTCTTACATACAAGGGAACACACTATAAACAGTTCTCTTAACATTACTACTGGGGCTGGTGAGATGGCTCAGTGGTTAAGAACATTAGCTGCTCTTCTGGAGGTCATGAGTTCAAATCCCAGCAACCACATGGTGGCTTACAACCATCCCATAATGAGATCTGATGCCCTCTTATGAGGTGTCTGAAGACAGCTACAGTGTACTTACATATAATAAATAAATAAAAACATTAAAAAAAACATTACTACTGCTGTTGCTGCTGCTACTACTACTAATATTATTATTAATTTGTGGGTTTTGAGACAGGGTTTCTCTGCATGGCCCTGGCTGTCCTGAAACTTACTCTGTAGATCAGGCTGGCCTCAAACTCAGAGATCCACCTGCCTCTGTCTCCTGAGTACTGGGCTTAAGGGAATGTGGCCTGCCTTTTCTTAGGTTTATATATTTTATCTTCTAAGTCTCAAACATGTTTATATGTTGCAATTTTGTGTTATTCCATGTCACAGCATTCAGGAAAACTGCCTTAATCTATTTTAGTGTATTTACTTCTTTTTGGCTACATCTAATCTGCTTTGCAATGTAGCAACTGACTTACTTTTCAGTCCCTGCATGTTAAAACCTATTTTACATTTATTTATTTTATGTGTATGAGTATTTTATCTACTTGTTTATCTGTCCACCACATGCATGTAGGGTTGTAGAGGTCAGAAGATAGCAATAAATTCTTTGGAAACTGGAGTTGCTGTTGGTTGTAAACTACCACGTAGGTGCTGAGAACGGAACTAGGCCCTCTGGAGGAGCAACACATGTTCTTAATAGCTTAGCTGAAGCAGAAACTTAAAAGTCCCTTAGAAAGTCCGTTGTGTAGGATGGTGTTTTGCTGGGGCAAACACATGAAGGAGTGTTTTCCTGAAGTGGACACAGGCAAAAGGCTAAGGCAGACTCGAGAAGGAATGTTTAGCTGAAACAGACACAGGAGAGAGGATGTTCTGTTAAAGCAAGCACATGAAAGGACACGTGATAAAGGATTCTTTGCTAACAATACACCTGTATTCGTCCCCCTTACATTGTATAGGTGAGCTCCACTTGTCAGGACTCCACAGAGAGAAACGCACCAAAGACCTTCTGGTGGTGTGCTGCAGTTTTTTGATGATTCCTTGGACTTGGGCTGATTGGCAGAGTGATGTCAGCTGAGACAGATGCACGAGCTGAGGCAAGACAGGTGCTGAGGCAGGACCTGTGGGGGACGTGTGATGTTTGGAGGAAGTATAAAAAGGACTTAATGGACAGTGATGGAGGCTGAGCTTGGCTTGTTCATAGAGCTAGCTGTGCAAAACTTGTTGGTCTCGCATCTTCACTGATCTTTGCTTTGCTGAGAGAGGAAAAGTTGAGAACTTCTGGCATTCCTGCTGGTCCCTCCTGCTGAGTTCTGGCTGTCACCGCTAGTTAGCTGCACAGCTAGCTCTATAAGCAAGCCAAGATCAGCCCCAGTCTGTCCCTGCAGTTCTATTTATACTCCCTCCAGACATCACAGTGTCCTCCATGTGTCTTGCTTCACTACTTGTCCTGCCACACTTGAATACTTGTGTGTTGTTAGCAAAGAACCCTTCATCATGTGTCCTTTCATGTGCTTGCTTTAACAGAACATCCTCTGTCCTGTGTCTGCTTCAGCCAAAGCTTCTTCACTGCTTCACAAGTCTGCCTTAGCCTTTCACCTGTGTCCACTTCAGGAAAACACTCCTTCATGTGTTTGCCCCAGCAAAACATCATCCAACACAACGAACTTCCCAAAGAACCTCTAAGTTTCCACTTCACTTAGCCATCTCTCCTGCATCCAAAGTGCCTACATTTGTGGGTTTTACCCAATCTAATTTTATTCTTAAAATATTATTATTTAATATTTAATAATATTATATATTATAATATGTAATATATGATATATGACATATGCTATATAATATATAATTATAAAATATTTAGCAATATTTTATTTTTAAAATATTATTATTTTAAGATAACATATATGTTTGTGGGTAAGTGCACATGTATGCTGGTGTGCATAGAGGCCAGAAGAAAGTATCTGGTACAATGAAGCTGAAGTTCTGGGTGGTTGTGAGCAGCTTGGCATGGGTACTTAGATCCCAACAGGATCCTGTTTGTAAGAGCTAAGTACTCTTAACACTGAGCCATCTCTCTAGTCCTAGCTTTTTTTAAAGTGTTTTTATATTAGTGTGTGTGTGTGTGTGCTTGTGTGTTAGGTTTAGAAGGAAGCATCTTTATCCATGGAACCATTTTGCCAGCACATGCTTTTTGTTGGGGGTGTGTGGGGTGTGCGGTGTCCTTATTCTTCCTTTAGGTTTTACAGTTGTCCAAACTGAACTGATTTCACATTCTCTTGATTCTTAGCCCACTGTGTCTATTGTAGCAGTGGGTGTGGACTTGGATCCTTTCACCCCTCATGTCTGCAAATTTGTGCTAGTGGTGGATTCGTTTTCTGACAGCTCTTGAAATATTTATAAGTTTGATGGTGGTGGGATTTCATTTTTCAAATGGGAATTTAATCCAACTTGGATTCTTTGCATTTAGTTTTGCCATGTGTATCAGTTAGGGTGCAGTGAGGAGACAGAAACCATACCAGCGATCTGAACACAGTTCATGTAAAGAATTACTAAGTAAAGATGATCACTGAAGGGATGGAGGCCTAGGGGGATGGCTCAGTCAGCAAGACATTCGCCTGATAGTGTAAGGACCTGAGTTCAAATCCCTAGAACCCCTGGACAAAGCTAATGGTGATACCATTTTCTTATAATCCCCATGAGGATGAGACAGGCTGATGCCATGCACCTACTGGCTAGATGGCCTAGCCTATTTGGAGAAGTTCCAGTCCTATAAGAAACCTTATCTCAAAATAATAAAAAAAAAAAAAGTTAGAAAATTCCTGGCTTTCACATGTGTTTTCTTTTTCTTTCTTTTTTCTTTTTCTTTTCTTTTTTTTCTTTTTTTTTTTTTTTGAGACAGGGTTTCTCTGTGTAGTCCTGGCTATCCTGGAACTCACTCTGTAGACCAGGCTGGCCTCGAACTCAGAAATCCGCCTGCCTCTGCCTCCCAAGTGCTGGGATTAAAGGCATGCGCCACCACCGCCCGGCAGCAAATGTGTTTTCTGACTTAAGTGCATACATGAACACATGTGTATGCACCCCCCAGACATACCACCCACAAAGGATGACTAACAGAAGACTAAAAAGAATGGAAGAATAGCATTTCAAGAAGCAGCTATCTCTAGAGTTGAAGGATGGATCCAAGGTAGGCCAACACATGGGCACTGTCCTGCCCCATCCAGGCTAACATTCACACTGTTTGACAGTATAGTTTGTAGCTGGCTAGACAGTGGAAAAGCAGCGAGGTAAAGCTGGGCAAAGCTATAGACAAAGGAGCTGCTTGCCATGGTGCTAGTGAGCTGTTGGTGGTGAGCTGCTGCCAAATATCCTGTACATTGCTAACAAGGATGCTAACTGCTGGGATGCTGGCAATTGCTGAATGGTGGGCTCTAGATCTTCTATACACCACTTGGACCATAGATGCCAGGAAAAGGAAACAAGCTAAACTAGAAAGACAAGTTCCTGATGTTGTTGGGCTCTGTACTGTTTCTCCAGCACCTTTACCTGACCAAGCTTGACATTGTGAGACCTAGTAACTGCTTATAATGCTGATATTACAAATGAGGCCCACAAAAACGGGTGGGGTGGGGCAACTAGGAACTGTGAGGCCACAAACTGGTAAACGGCATAACCTGTTCTGGAATGGGCGTTAACTAGATGGGTGAACTTCTATTATGTACTTTACAGATTAGGATGACCAAATGGTGTAGTAGTATAAATTACAAGAGGAAGTTTTGGAGATTTTAAATACTGACAGTTTAGGGTTTTTCCTTTACCCCAAAGCTTTCCATATAACAACATCTGCTTGTAAAGGAGGCCCCACATGTCTGTGGCATCATTACATATACAATATGGATGTGGAACAGCTTACATTTTGGAGCTGGTGATATGCCTCAGTTGGTACAGTGTTTGCCTAGCATGCACGGAGCTCTGAGTTCTGTTCCTAGCACTTCATAAACTGGGCATGTGGTACATGCCTATAAAAGGTACAGCCACCTAAAAGGTAGTGAAGAGGACCAAGATTACAAGGTCATCCTTGGCTACAGAGTTGAAGAAGCCAGGAAAAATAAAACCTTCCGTTTTGGCATTGAAACATCTATTCTGCAGATGAATTCAGCTAACAGAAACCTACTTTGAATTTCTCATTGCTAAAACACTGACTTCCTTCTATGGAACAAAAATTCACAGACAAAATAACAGTATCTTGGGTCCTGTTAGATGGCTCAGTGGCTACTGATGCTTTATGCATAAACCTAGTAACCTGAGTTCCATCCCTACAACCCATACACAGGAAGTCGGAAAGAACCAATTCCTAAAAGTTGTCCTCTGACCTGATCTCCACAGGCATGCCCCTGCTGCCCGACAATAATGGTAACGAATTAAAAAAAAAAAATAACAGTGTATAACATTCTCCTGCCACCTTTACTCCCACCTTCATCAGACCTGTGACTCCTGAACCATACAAGTAAGCTTCTCTTCCCCCTGCTTGCTGAGCCCTCTGGGCCAAACAAAGCTGCCTTGAGAAGCCTGTTATCCCAGGAGGACCTCCATTCTCCTGCCACCTCTCCTCCCACCTTCATCGGGCTGGTGACTCCTGAACCATACAGGTAAACTTCCCTTCCCATACCCACACCCATCTTCCCCTGTTCACTTAGTCCTCTGGGTGTGCCAAGCTGCTCTGAGCAGCCTGCTAGGCCAAAGGGACTGCCATTCTCCTGCCAACTATCTGCCCACCTTTATTAGATCTACAGCTCCTGAACCATACAAACCTGTGGAACTGGAACCATGTAGACCTGCAAATTCGGAACCATACAGCCCTGGGACACCTACCAGAGGCCTCCTACACCAGAACCATCCAGATCAACACCCGACACCCCCCCCCACCTCCCAATACCTACTTCAAGAACATCTAGGGACCAAAGAAAGCAATCTATATGGCAAAAGGCCCCCAAAATAACACAAGCAACACAGCTACTCCACTACAGCTAGCCCCGGATATCTTAACATAACAGAAGCACAAGAAAATGACTGTAAATCCAATCTTATAAAGATAGAGGCCTTTAAAGAGGAAATGAATAAATCCTTTAAGGAAACACAGGAAAATACAATCAAATAGGCAGAGGTCTTTAAAGAGGAAACAAATAAATCCCTTAAAGACATACAGGAAAAGACAATTAAACAGGTGACGGAAATGAATAAAACTGCGCAGGACCTGAAAGTAGAAATAGAAGCAATAAAGGAAACATAAACTGACGAAACCCTGGAGATGGAAAACCTAGGAAAGGGAACAGGAACAACAGATGCAAGCATCACCAACAGAATACAGGAGATGGAAGAAAGAATCTCAGGTATAGAAGATACAATAGTAGAAATTGATACTTCAGCCAAAGAAAATGTTAAAGCTAAAAAAATTCCTGACACAAAACATCCCGGAAATCTGGAATGCCCTGAAATGACCTAAACTAAGAATAACAGGAAGAGAAGAAGGTGAAGAGTCCTGGCTCCAAGGCTCAGAAAATATTCTCAACAGAGTCATACAAGAAAACTTTCTCAAGCTAAAGAGATGCCTATAAATAGACACAAGGCATATAGAACACCAATTAGACGGGAACAGAAAAGAAAATCCTCCCACCATATAATATCAAATACAAAATCTACAGAACAAAGAATATTAAAAGTGACAAGGGGAAAAGGCCAGGTAACATACAAAGGCAGACCTATCAGAATCACACCTGACTTCTCACCAGAGACTCTGAAAGCTAGAAGGAACTGGACAGGTATCTTGCAACTTCTAAAAAACTACAGGTGCCAACCTAGACTACTATACACTGCAAAACTTTCAATCACCATAGATGGAGAAAATAAGATATTTCAAGGCAAATCCAAATTCAAACAATATCTATCCACAAATCCAGCTTTACAAAAAATACTAGAAGGAAAACTAAAACCCAAGGAGAATAACTAAACCCAAGACAACACAGGAAATAAGTAATTCCACATCAGCAAGAACAAGGAAAGTGTGACACACAAACACACACAAACACACACATACACATACACAGACACACACACACACACACCAGCAACATAAAAATAACAGGAAATAACAATCACTGGTTGTATAAGTTAGGGTTTTACAGCTGTGAAGAGACACCATGACCAAGGCAACATTTATAAGGAAAACATTTAATTGGGGTTGACTTACAGGTTCAGAGGGTCAGTCCATTATCACCAAAGTGGGAGCATGGCAGTGTCCAGGCAGGCATGGTGTAGGAGGAGATGAGAGTTCTACATCTTCATCTGAAGGCTGCTAAAAGACTGGCTTCCAGGCAGCTAGGACAAGGGTCTTAAAACCCACCTCCACTGTAATGCACCTACGCCAATGCCACAATACCAAATAGTGCTACTCCCTGGGTCAAACATATTCAAACCACCACACTGGTCATTAATATCTCTTAACATCAATGGACTCAATTCCCCAATAAAAAGACACAGCTAACAGAAGGGATGCAAAAACAGGATCCATTATTCTGCTGCATATAAGAAATATACCTTGGTATGATGACCAACATGGGGGACAACCACACAATTAGTGAAGAAATTGAACTATAGCCTATGATACAATTTTCCCTCTCTGTCTCTCTTTGCCTGTCTTTGTCTGTCTCTGTCTGTCTGTCTGTCTGTATGTCTCTTTGTCTCTCCCTCTCAGACATGAATAAAAGTTGAAATTTAAAAAAAAGAAATATATATCAACAATAAAGATAGACATTACCTCAGAGTAAAGGGCTTAAATTACATATCAAATCCCACACATTAACAGTGGGAGACTTCAATACCCCACTCTCACCAATGGACAGGTAATCCAGACAAACAATAAACAGACATAATCACATTAACAGACATTATGAATCAAATGGACCTAACAAACATCTACAGAATATTTCACCCAAACACAAAAGAATATACTTTTTTCTCAGCACCTCATGAATCCTTCTCCAAAATTGACCATATAGCCAGTCACAAAGCAAGCCTCAACAGATACTACAAAATTAAAATAATGCCTGTATCTATTAGCCCACCATGGATTAAAGCTGGAGACTTTAATAACAAAAGAAACACCAGAAAGCCAACACACTCATGGAAACTGAACAACTCAATGATCTCTGGGTCAGGGAAGAAATAAAGAAATTAAAGACTTTCTAGAATTCAGTAAAAATGAAAGCACAACATGCCCAAATTTATACAATGAAAACAGTGCTAACTTAGTGCCTACATAAAGAAATTAGAAATTCTCCTACCAGCAATTTAAAAGTACACCTGAAAGCTCTAGAAAACAATAAGCAAGCACACAAAAGAGGAGAAGACAGGAAATAATCAAAACCAGGGCTAAAACCAATGAGTTAGAAACAAAGAAAACAATACAAAGAAACCAAGAGCTGGTACTTCGAGAAAAATGAACAAGATAGACAACCTTAGCTAAACTAACCAAAAGACAGTATCTAAATAAATAAAATCGCAAATGAAAAGGGAGACATGACAACATACACTGAGGAAATTCAAAGAGTATTTAGGTCTTACTTCAAAGGTTTATATTCCACACAATTGGAAAATCTTAATGAAATGGACGATTTTCTAGACAGATACGATTTACCAAAGTTAAATCAAAACCACATGAACTATCTAAACAGTCCCAGAACCCCTAAGAAAATAAAAGCAGTTGTTAAAAGTCAAAAAAAGTTCAGGGCCACATGGTTTTAGTGAAATATTCTAAGAGACTTTCAAAGAAGAGCTAATACAACTCAAACTATTCCACCAAATAGAAACAGAAGGAACACTGCCACACTCATTCTATGAGGTCACAGTTACCCAGATTCCTAAACCACACAGATTCCCAAGACCCAAGAGGATAACCTTAGTCAAAATACCCAACAGTGGGGAAATGGAACCTGAAGATAGGCATGGCCCCCAGTTGAGGAATGGGGCCACTCATCCATCTCAAACTTTTTGACCCAGAATTGTTCCTGTCTAAAGGAAATGCAGGGACAAAAATGGAGCAGAGATCCATTTTTGAGATCTCTCAACTTGGGATCCATTCCATGCGCAGTCATCAAACCCCAACACTATTGCTGATGCCATGTTGTGCTTGCAGACAGGAGCCTAGCATGGCTGTCCTCTGAAAGGTTCTACTAGCACCTGACTGAGACAGACACAGATGCTTACAGCCAACTATTGGACTGAGCCTGGGGACCCCCTAGGGAAGAGTTAGGGGAAGGATTGAAGGAGCTGAAGGGGATGGCAACCCCATAGGAAGAACAACAATATCAACTAACAGGACCCCTCAATGCTCCTAGGGACTAAGCTAACCGAAGAGCATACATGGGCTAGCATGTGGGCCCCACTACATATGTAGCAGAGGACTGCCTTGTTTGGCCTCAGTGGGAGGGGATAGGCTAGGTTCCTTGGAGGTTTGATGCCCCAGAGAAGTGGGATGCTAGAAGGAGGAGGGGAGAGGGGGTGAGGGAGCACCCTCTTAGAGGCAAAGAGGAAGGTGTATAGGGTGAGAAGGGTTCGTGGAGAGGGGACTGAGAATGGGGATAACATTTAAAATATAAATAAATAAAACAATTAATAGAAAAACAAAGAAAGAGAACTTCAGACCATTTTCTCATATGAACATTGATGCAAAAATACTCAATAAAATACTTGCAAACCTAATCCAGGAATATATCAAAATCTATCATGATCAAGTAGGCTTCATGCCAGGGATGCAGGCATTTCAACATACAAAAATCAATTAACATAATCCACCATATAAACAAACTCAAAGAAAAAAAATCATATGCTCCTCTCAGATGCTGAAAAAGCCTTTGACAAAATCTAACACTCCTTCATCTTCATGTTAATAGTATTAAAGAAGTCAGGAATATAGGACCGATACCTAAACATAGTAAAAGCAATATACAGCAAGGCAATAGCCAACATCAAACTAAATGGAGAGAAATTTGAAGCAATTTCACTAAAATCAGGGACAAGTTCAATATAGTACTAGAGCAATTAAATAACAAAAGGAGATCAAGGGGGTACAAATTGGAAAGGAAGAAATCAAGGTATATTTGTGGATGACCTGATAGTATACATAAGCGACTCCAAAAATTCTTCCAGAGAACTCTTTCTTTTCTTTTTTTTTTTTTTTTTTTTTGGTTTTTTTCAAGACAGGGTTTCTCTTTGTACCCCTGGCTGTCCTGGAACTCACTCTGTAGACCAGGCTGGCCTTGAACTCAGAAATCTGCCTGCCTCTGCCTCTGCCTCCCAAATGCTGGGATTAAAGGCATGCGCCAGGAGACAATTTCTTGAAGAGAACACCAATGGCTCGGGCTCTAAGATCAAGAATTGATAAATGGGACCTCATGAAACTGCAAAGCCTCTGTAAGGCAAAGAACACTGTCAATAGGACAAAACATCAGCCTACAGATTTAGAAAGGATCTTCACCAACTCTACATCTGACAGAGGGCTAATATCCAAAATTTACAAAGAACTTAATAAGCTAGACACTGTGGTGGTCTAAATAAGCTTAGCCCATGGGGTGGCACTATTAGGAGGTGTGACCTTGTTGGAGGAAGTGTGTCACTGTGGGTGTGGGCTTCAAGACCCTTGCTCCAACTGCCTGGAAGTCAGTCTTCTCCTAGCAGCCTTCAGATGAAGATGTAGAACTCTCAGCTCCTCCTGCACCATGCCTTCTTGTATACTACCATGCTCCCACCTCAATGATAATGGACTGAACCTTTAAGCCAGCTCCAAATAAATGTAGTCCTTATAAGAGTTGCCTTGGTCATGGTGTCTGTTCAACAGTAAAAGTCTAATTAAGACAGACATCAACCACACAAATAACTCAATTAAAAATGGGGTACAGATCTCAACAGAGGAATCTGGAATGGCTGAGAAGCACTTAAAGAAATGCTCCAAAGTCCTTAGTCATCAGGGAAGTGCAAATCAAAACAACTTTGAGGTTTCATCTTACACCCATCAGAATGCCTAAGATCAAGAATTCAAGAGATAGCCGGGCAGTGGTGGCACACACCTTTAATCCCGGCACTTGGGAGGCAGAGGCAGGCGGATTTCTGAGTTCGAGGCCAGCCTGGTCTACAGAGTGAGTTCCAGAACAGCCAGGGCTACACAGAGAAACCCTGTCTCAAAAAACAAAACAAACAAAAAAAAGAATTCAAGAGATAGCACATGCTGGCAAGGATGTGGAACAAGGGAGAACACTCCTTCATTACAGGTACGAGTATAAACTTGTACAACAACTTTGGAAATTGATTTGGCAGTTTCTCAGAAAACTGGGAACAGTTAGTTCTACTTAAAGACTCAGCTATACCACTCCTGGGTATATATACCCAAAAGATGCTCTAACATCCCATTTAATCAACTATGTTCATAGCAGCTTTATTTGTAACAGCCAGAAACTGGAAATAACCTAGATGTCTCTCAACTGAAAATAGATAAAAGAAAATATGGTACATCCACACAATGGAATACTATCACATGAATTTTGCAGGCAAATGGGTGGAACTTGAGAATATCATCCTGAGTGAGGTAACCCAGAGCCAGAAGGACATGCATGGTATGTACTCACAAGTAGATATTAGGCATAAAGTACAGGATACCCATGCTACACTCCATAGACCCAAAAGAGCTAAACAAGAAGAATGGTCCAAGCAAGGGTGCCTGAGTCTCATTTAGAAGGGATACAAGACTAGCTTGGGCTACATAATAAGTTCCAGGCCAACCTGGGCTACAGAGTAAGAAATCTAAAAGTAACTAAACAATAAAAATTAATAGCTGCTGGACAGTGGTGGCACACGCCTTTAATCGCAGCACTTGGGAGGCAGAGACAGGCGGATCTCTGAGTTCGAGGCCAGCCTGGTCTACAGAGTGAGTTCCAGGATAGCCAGGACTACACAGAGAAACCCTGTCTCGAAAAACCAAAAACAACAACAACAAAAACAACAACAAAAACAAAAATAAATAGCATGTTGGTTATACTGAAGACTCAGAGCTCTCCTATATCCAGAACAACTCACTGGCCAGGGGCCCTCAGAGCAGCTGCATGTTCACAGGCACTGTAATATCTGTCTTCCTGCTGCCCTGCCACCAGCTCCTTAGAGCATGGCACTCTGAAACCCAGCACATAGACACCAAGGCTCCAAGAGGAGGGAGATGCTGTGTGAGCATCAGGAACACACCCTGTCAGTCTTCAGAGACCCCATTGATTCTCAGGGACCCTGTTATTGTGCCTCTGCTGTGAGCCTGTACTGTTTTGGGGATAGAGGGAGGGTAACCACAGTGGAGATGTGTCATTATTGGTCGAGGGTCACAATTCCTGTTCTCTCTGTGTGCTGTGTGGCCAATTGTCACAAGTCAGAGGGATACAGCCAGTCTCAAAGGCTGTGAACCCTTAATCCAAAAATCTGAAGTCCAAGGTTCTCCAAGACCTGTAACTTTCTGAAAGATGCTTGACAACATAAGCAGAACATTCTACACTGCAAAACTTTGTCTTGAGCCTAAAACCATTTTGATGTCTGAACTTCCCTGTAGGCTAAAATTTAGAATGTTAAAAAAATTCATCTTCCCAAGTGGAAGCAGCAGTTAATCAACTGAAGCGCTCTCTCTCCTGAAGCGCTCTCTCTCTCTCTCTCTTTCTTTCTTTCTCTCTCTCTCTCTTTCTCTCTCTCTCTCTCTCTCTGTGTGTGTGTGTGATCTCTAGAACCTGGTGTTATCCCTGGGTGAGTTTCCATCCCTAGAACCCACAGAATGGAGGAAGGACAGAATCAATTCCCAAAAGTTGTCCTCTGAACTGATCTCCACAGGAATGCTCCCACAATAATGATAAAATAATTTAAAACATATAACAGGGTACCTGGAAAAACCAAGTGCACAACCAAGAATAACCAAGAAAGAGCACAAGCACACTTGCTGGGAGGGAGTTCCGCTAGCTGCTTCCCTACAATTCCTTGCCTCACACTCCTGTAATCTGTAAACTACACACGCAGGAAGCAATGGGGGAGGACCACCTCAAATTCAAGGCCAGTCTGGGAAGATTCCAGGCCATCCAAGACAATTTGTAAGACAGTGCCTCAAAGAAATGAAATAAATAATCTCGCCAGGCAGTGGTGACACACACCTTTAATCCTAGCACTTGGGAGGCAGAGGCAGGTTAATCTGAATTTGAGGTCAGCCTGGTCTACAGAGCAAGTTCCAGGATAGCCAGAGATACAGAGAAACTCTGTCTCAGAAACCAAACCAAACCAAACCAAAGCAAACCAAAGCAAACCAAAGCAAACCAAAGCAAACTCCAAATTAAGACTGCAGTGTAATAGCCCCAGAGATAGTTGAGAGGAAAATACACAATAAAATAAATATATGGTTACAACTTCTATAAACCTTGAGATAAGCAAAGAGTGTATACACCTAAAAATGTGACTAGCAATACTGAAGGCATAGTAGAGCACAGTTTACACAGAATACACACACATGTAACCCATTAGTCTTGGTTGGGCACGCTCTCAGTATTCACTGCTGTGTTTCTGCCATAAACTCAAATGATGATCAGTCCAGGAGAGTCTTTCAGAGTATAGCGCATGGAAGTAAAGGATTGAAAAAGAAAAGATATATATCAAAACTGGGTATGGTGGTGTGTTGGTGCATTCCCAGTACATGGGAAGTAGACAGGAGAATCAGGAGTTCAAAGCCAATCTTGGCTACAAAGAACATTTGAGCCTGAGCTACATGAACCCCTATTTCAAAATAAGCCCCAAACTAAACAAAATAGAGATATAGTAGATTCAGATGTTGAAATAGCCACATGGCTGTGATCCTCCAAGGATAAAGATGAAGCTAATGGACGGAATAGGAATAGTAGACTAATTTTGTCAGAGCTTAAGATGTCAGTCTTCCAGATACTAGGGATCCATCAATAGCACTTTTTTTTTTTCTTTCTAAGGCATACTGGAGGCTGGTCTGAAATTTACCATGCAGCTGAGGATGACTTCTGACCTCCTGCTTGTAGCTCCCAAATGTTGGCATTATGGGCATGCACCACCATGCCTACTATCTCCCTTGAGAAATCTGTGTCTGCACTTGGGTATGTCTTACATGCTGTAACTCTTCTTTGGGAAGCCCAGAGCCATGTTTTTGGTCTTTCCTTCTGAATATCTTTCTCCATCTTAACCCCCCATGCTTAAATTAAAGTAATATTAAAATACCTTGGGCCTGATGCTCATGACAGAAGGAGAGAACCAACTCCCCAGATATGTCTCTGACCTTCACACATGCACCACACCATGCATGCACATGCACGCACAGACACACAAGTTAAAAAATGAAATAAAAAAAAAAAACATTTTTATGCCGGGCAGTGGTGGCACACGCCTTTAATCCCAGCACTTGGGAGGCAGAGGCAGGCTGATTTCTGAGTTCGAGGCCAGCCTTGTCTACAGAGTGAGTTCCAGGACAGCCAGGGCTACACAGAGAAACCCTGTCTCAAAAACCAAAAAAAAAAAAAAAAAAAAAAAAAAAAATCTAAAGCATGCAGAGGGGAATAGACTAGTTACCCATGAGGAAATGGGAATAGAACTGACAACAATCAATGCTACAAGACAATATCTTCATGGTTCTTTTAAAAGATTTATTTTATTTTTTGATTATCTGTATGTGTCTCTGTCTGGGTATTTACACATGAGTGTACCAGCCCCCCCCCCCCCCCAGGCCAGAAGAGAGCACCAGACACCTGGCAGTTGTGAGCAGCCCAATGTGGGTGTTAGAACTGAACAGTCCTATATAAGAGCAGTAAGTGCTCTTAAGCACAGAGCCCATTCTTTGGGCCCTATGACTTCAAAGTTCTTAGGGAGATTCTTTTAATCCTAGAATTCTCTACCTAGCCTCTCTAGCACTCTACCTTGAAAGTAAAATGAAAATGTTTGCACAGGCGGTGGTGGCTCACGCCTTTAATCCCAGCACTTGGGAGGCAGAGGCAGGTGGATTTCTGAGTTCGAGGCCAGTCTGGTCTACAGAGTGAGTTCCAGGACAGCCAGGGCTACACAGAGAAACTCTGTCTCAAAAAAAAAAAAAAAAAAAAAGAAAAAAAAGAAAAAAAAGAAAATGTTTTTAGTTGTTTCGATTCTTGAAGGTGCTTTTTTGAAGCTTTAACAATTATAAAATTACTCAGTGCTTAGATGTGTAAACTATGTTTGAAAGTGTTACTTGAAGATGTATTAGAATAACATAAGACTAAATCAAGCAGGAAAAACACAGAAAACAGTTCTAGCAAGATGAATAACGGCACTCGATGCTAAGCCTCATAATCCCAATTTGATTCCTGGGAGACAGGAGAAGGAAAGAACTGACTCCAAGTTTTTCTCTGACCTCCACATGGCTGCTGTGGCAGGTACACAATTCCTCATACATGATAAACAAACAAATACACTTAGAAAATGGAAATACATTGGGCCCACAAGATGGCCAAGCATGATACCCTGGGTTTGATCCCTAGGACCTACAAATCTGATATTGCTTTGGTTGGATGCAGAGTTAGAGATACGAGAGTCAATACTGCTGTAGACTCCTGAAAGAAAGTAGCAGGAAGGATGATCTCACCCTGTAGCGGTACTGCCTGTACTTATGACCTGTGACAGAGGTCCAGCTGAAAACATCACTTGTTTTCTTTTTTTTTTTTCTCTTTGGTTTTTCGAGATAGGGTTTCTTACTCACTTTTTAGACCAGGCTGGCCTCGAACTCAGAAATCCGCCTGCCTCTGCCTCCCAAGTGCTAGGATTAAAGGCGTGCACCACCACTGCCTGAAAAATATCACTTCTAAGGACCTTTAAATACTGGTTTGGAAAAGGGTTACTGGACAGACAAAAGTAGGACTTTACTGAGCACTGTGTTAGTTACTTTTCTTGTTGCTGCAATAAAATACATAATGAAAGCAACTTAAGGAAGGGTGGGTTTATTTTTGGCTCACAGCACAGTCTGTTTTGGTGGGGAATGCATGACAGCAGGCCATGCTGCAGCTGCAGCCTGGAAGCAGAGTGAGGCAAGCACTGGTGCTAAGCTCGTTTTCTCTTTTGATTCAAACGGGACCCCACCCATGCAGCAGTGCCACACCCATGTAAGAAGGATCTTCCTACCTTAAAGAACTAAATTTAGACGTTCCCTCACAGACAAGCCCAGGAGCTTGTCTCCTAGGCGAGTCTAGACTATTCATTTATTCATAAGCATTTTGGGAATTTCTTAGTAAAGAGCGAATGAAGTAGGAGGACAGGAGAGGCTAGGAAGAGGAAAGGTACCATTCCACCCTTAAGTCAACCACTTGCAGGAACAGTGCCGAGTGAATAGATTTTGGCATTGGGCAGAACCGAACTGGATCTTCTCTGTCATCAGCTGTGTGCTCTGGAATAATGGAACCTTTCCAAGATTTTTGTCTCAACAGCCTTACGATGGGGACAAAAGCTATACCCCTGGGCATGCATGCACACGAGCACCTGCACATATAAAAGTGCGCATATGCTATGCACACAACATAATCTCACACAAAACACCTTAAGAAAGCATTCTGAACATTGGATAGCCTATGCAAAGGCTTGAAGCTGCTGCCACTTTAGAATAAGCCTTGGAGGTCACAGATCAAATCCATTTGTGGAGACTAGAGAAAACCTCCTTGAAGAGATAATGTTTGAGCAATGAACAACAAAATGTTTGCTATGGGCTGCTAAGATGGCTTAGCAGATAAAGGTGCTGGATGACCTGGTATGACCCCCCCCCAAAACACACGATAGAAGGAGAGAAATGACTCCCCAAATCTGTCCTCTGGCATCACATGCATACCATGGTATGTATGTATGTATGTATGTATGTATGTATGTATGTATGTATGCATGCACTAAATTAAAGAAAAGGCAGCAGGATGGTGGGTGTCTAGTACAGCGGAGCTAGCAGCATGAACAAATGCAAGAAAAATGGGGGTTTAAATTTGGTCCAAGCACAGAGAGTACTAAAGGATGTATTAGTAAACAAAGTTGCAATGGCCTGTGTGATTTATAGTTTGGAAAAGTAAATGGAATCAGGATCTTGAAGTCCCAACAGAATGGGTTTGATTTTTATGACAGGGCATGACAGTCCCTCCATCTTGTATTCTTGCTAGGGCCATTTCAGGTTTAACTAGAATTTGATCTTTATGGTGTAGAATTAAACCATAAATTATCCAACCCTATTCTAGAAACCAAAACTCAAGATGCTGCAGTTACCTTAGCTCCTGTTAAACTGCCTGCTTGTGAAAACCTCCTCCTACAGCTAACAGCTTATCATACATAGCTTTTGTTAAAACACCTGTTTGGGTAAACCTTCCCCTCTAGCTAACAGATTATCTTGGCTTCTAGCTTCTGTTAAATTGTTTGTTTGTACAAACCTCCAGCTCCTGAGAGAGATAACAGTATGCGGTTTTTCTTCTCTTTTCTTTCTTTCTTTTTTTTTTTTTGCTTTCTTTTTTATGGCCTTTAAAAGCCCTTTAGTCTATATGCTCAGGGATACACTTGGGTTCCTAAAAATCTTAGCATGGTGCCAGCTGGCTGGAACAGACTTTCAATCAGCTATTAACTGTGTCTGAGTGGTCATCTCTGGTAGGCCCCCTGTAACAATTTCTTTTATTTTGCTGCCATATGTCCTACTGAATAGACCAGACTAACCAAATAGTTCCTTGCACACTCATGTACATGTATGCTAACCCACATTTTTTTTTTTTTTCTGACTGGAAACAACCAGTGGAAACCTGTTGGAGAGCTTCTGGAAAAGTTGTTTTATAAATGAAACGATCAATCTCCTTTTTATACCAAGTGTAGGGATCTCGTGATCATAAGCTTATGGAGCAGAGGACTCTGATACAGTAGAGATACTGAAGCAAACTCCCAATAGCCAAGGGCTTCAGACAATTTGGTATCTAAGAAAAGCCCTGTGCAGTGGCAGCCATACTTTCTAGATCTGGGACACAAATCCCTCCTAACTGATACAATGAGGGATATTTGGATTCTTTTTTTTTTTTTTTTTTTTTTTTTTTTTTGGTTTTTCGAGACAGCGTTTCTCTGTGTAGCCCTGGCTGTCCTGGAACTCACTCTGTAAACCAGGCTGGCCTAGAACTCAGAAATCCATCTGCCTCTGCCTCCCAAGTGCTGGGATTAAAGGTGTGCGACACCACTGCCCGGCTGGATTCTTTAAAATTAAAAAAGCTGGTCATGGTCATGCATGTCTGTAATCTCAGCATTCCAGAGGTAATAGTAGGAGGACCAGTTAAAGATCATCATCAGCTACATAGCAAATTCAAGGCCAGTCTGACTTTACAAGTCTATGTCTCAAAAAATTTAATTAAAAAATAGTGTTTTCCTCAGGCTGGGCTTCACTTATTTTTGCTTTTCTGAAGTCACAGCCCACAGTGTCCCAGACTAAGACACAATCTGGTATTTGGCTGAGGTCAGCCTAGGACTGGGCAAGTCTATAAATGAGCTGTTACAACTGCGTACCAGGGACAAGTGGGCTAACATTCACTTCCATGATTCATCAAAACAGGACTGGGACTAGTCTCTTCGATCTAGTTATTGTTTGTTCTATCGTAAAGATGGAATGCTGTGACATTCAATCATAACCCACAGTGTCAGATTAATGGAACGCAACATCCATGAAGAGTCGCTAACTGGCTTTTACACACATTCAGTAAGACAGACTGGTACCCTTTGCCAAGTATAAGGCAATTTTGTCTAACTTTTCTGCAGTTAGGTGGAGATTCTAAGGGCTAATTAAAGGTTGGACCCAATGTCAGGATTCAAAGTACAGTTTCATTCTCTTGTACTTGTATATCTTGGTGGCACACTCCTTTAATAATCTTCTGACAATATTCAGGAGAAATAATTTATTTATCCTTCATAAATAGCAAAACAAATCTCAAGTTTACAAGACCACTATGGGGTTTATATCTGTAACCTCAGGACTTGAGAAGCAGAAACAAAAGTAATGCAAATGCAAAGTCAGCCTGGGTCAGACAATTAAACTTCAGTTCAACCTAAACCACAGAGTGAAAACCATCTCAAATCCCAACCCTCAACAAAGCAACTATAAAACTCAGGTTATAATTTCTATTTTCTTCTGGAATAGTGCTTCTCTCTAAGCTGTATTTGGTTTGGAATTTGGAGTTTCTCTTTGATTCAGTCCATCTTCTTTAAAAACTGTAGAAAACAAAGAGATTGGGCATGGTGGTTTTAGCTGGGAGCTCAAGAGTTCATGTATATTCCTTGTAGAGCTCAGGGAATCCACAGCTGCATTGGACAGTTCAGACCTGATCTGAGCCCTTTGTCCTCAACCTTGCTTTGAGCCTAGCACAAAAGTGACTCATTTAGATGTCACTGGCTTCCCAACATTCCCCTAAATTCCATAGTCATCCTTTCCTTCCCTTCATCTGGCAGCCTAAGGCATTATTCCCATCGTCCCATGGTACTATCTGAGTTTTTGTATATCATATGTGTGCCCATGGAGGCCAGAGGAGGGTGTTGTATCCCCTGGAGCTGAAGTAACAGACAGTTGTGAGCCCTCTCACCAGGGTGCTGGGGACTAAACTTCGGTCCTCTGTTAAGGACAGCCAAGAGCTCTTAATCACAGAGCCATTTCTTCGGAACTACTCCCATAGGCTTTACACTGAAAGATACCATTTTGACAGGTACTTTAGAAATAGAAGTTTCTCAGTCAGCCTAGGAGCAGTAGTTAACCCAAAGGTGCTGGCTCTTACAGTCCTTTCTAGCTGTAATGATCCCTTGGGAGAGAGGTTATTTTCTGTTACCAATCAGTTGGCTTTATCTGTGTATCATTCCAGCTTAATGAATGGCTGGGCAAATTTATACTTTCTCACTCTGAGCTGATTTACTTTCTCAGTCCCTTTTGGTCAAGAGCCATGAAATTTATTCCCCAGAATATTATTTTGTGAAATCCAGTCAATGGAAGACCATGTAGACAGCTGGATTGAAGTCAAACTTTTCCTTTTCTTTGTGAGAGGAACTGTTAATTTATGTAACAATGACCGAACAGTAGCATTTATGAGTTAAGATAACACATTTGAACACTGCAACACAAATGTAACATGTTTGTTACAAAGTAAGCTTTGCAGTGCACTTTGAAAAGGAGTCAAGTGTATCTAAACTAAACTCAAACAGGCTGTCTTCTCTTTTCTATTTTGAGGAATCCAGAGGCAGATACCTTATGGGAGTAGTAGGTATAGCAACCTAGTTTTCTAAGAAATTTCCTTATTCCCTATAGAGTACACCAGGAAGCTACTTGGTAAGCTGGTCTATGGCAAAATGGCTATACTAAAGGAAGTTGGCTAGACAGTGAATACAAACTCAATAGTTGCTGTTCTTTCTCGCCTGAGACAGGGTTTCTCTGTGTAGCTCTGGCTGTTCTGGAACTCCCTGTATAGACCAGACTAGCCTCCAACTCACAGAGATCCACCTGCCTCTGCCTCTCAAGTGCTAGGATTAAAAGTGCATTCCACCACCACCACCACCGGGCTAAGTTGCTTTTTTACATTTCAGACAAATCGCAAACAGATTGCAGTCAGACGTATTATTAGACCCCAAAAGCAATTAAAACCGCGAGGGACAATATTAAAATTGTGGCCATACATATTATCGTAGTTGTATTACAGAGTCTCAGTGTGCAGCCCTGGCTGGCCTAGAATTCACTAGGTAGACCAAGCTATTTTAGAACTTAGAAAGATCTGATTGCCTCTTCCTCCCCAGTGCTGGGGTTAAAGGCATGTACCATTATGTCTGGCTACAGTTTTGAAGATCTCAACAATTTAATCCTTACCTGGCAAAAAGGAAACATTTTTTTGTGTTACGAGTAGATGAAATCTGGCCACATCAGACTGTGACCCAGTCATCCTGTGCTTTATGGACATCATATAACCTTTGAGATACCTCAGTTTAAGGGGGAATAACCTGGAATATTAGTCTTGTGCTAGGTAACAGTACCAGGCAATGACCTTCTCAATATACCTAGCAAGATGTCGTCCTCTAATTTTTCCCCCAGAGAACTAAGTGTCTGGTTTTCAATTGTGAAGAGGTTTCATGTCCTCAGTACCACTGATCAAGAATTCTCTGTTGTAGGAGGACTGTCGGATGCACTATAAGATCTTCACAATGCCATTTGCTTCTATCATCCCACATCCCCATACCTGACAAGGAAAAGTGCTTCCAGAGGTTGCCAACAGGTCCTCAGAGAGCAGAGCAGCTGTTGCCAATGCCACTGTGTCAGAGGCTGTGCTGAAAAGTCTCCTTGGGCCTGTGAATAAGAGCAAAAGTGATTTAGGCAGTGAAACGTTGAGTAAAATGTAATCTCTTTTCTTTTCTTTTTTTAAAATCGAGATAAGGTCTTACTATGTAGGCCTGGTTGGCCTGGAACTGAATTTAGATCAGGGTGGCCTCCAACTTCCAGAGAGCTACTTGTTCTGGGATGTATGTACCACCATGCCTTAATCTCTTGAGACAAGGTCTTATTTTATTTTCTTGAGACAAGGTCCCCTCCTTATAGCCCAGTCTAGCCTTAAACATACATATACTTGAAGACGACCTACAACTTCTTATCCTCCTATCTCCATTTTCCAACTATTGAGATTACAGATATGCACTACCTGGCCCAATTGATAGGGATTGAAGATGGAGTTTTGTGCATGTTAGGCAAAAACTCTACCAACTGAGCTCCATGCCTGGACCAAGATGTAGTCTCTTCAAAAATATTTAGCTGTAGATATAGAGAAGTATCACCATTATTGGAAAGAAAAGTCAACATTTTTCAAGTGGGAAAATATTAGCAATTTTTTTTGCTATTGTTACAGTTGTGGGTTTGTTGTTTGTTTGTTTGTTTGGTTTTGTTTTGTTTGAGACAGTGTTTCTCTGTGTAGCCCTGGCTGTCCTGGAACTCACTTTGTAGACCAGGTTGGCCTCGAACTCAGAAATCCACCTGCCTCTGCCTCCCAAGTGCTGGAATTAAAGGCATGTGCCACCTTTGTCCGGCAATAGTTGTGTGTTTGTTTGTTTATTGATTGATTGATTGATTCATTCATTCATTCATTAATTCATTTAGCTTTGCTGGTGCTCAGAACAAATACAGAATGGATAGACATATTTATATGTATAGTTGGGGGTAGCTAAATAAAAATCAGAAAGGAAGCCCTAGGCTTTGATTTCAGTTTCTAGTCCATCTTTACAGTTTAGACCGATTCGTGATAGAGGTGGGAAGGGCAGGCACACACATGATAGAGGTTGAAAGGACACCTTTCAACTTTCCCTACGTAAGTGCTGGGTTTGCAAACCTGTTAATTTGCAGAGTGTGGTGGCACACACCTTCAGTCCCAGCACTCAAAAGGCTGAGACAGGAAGAGCTCTGCAAGTTGGAAGCAGCCTGGTTGCCATAGTGAGTTTTAGGTCTTAACAATAAGACAGAATAACAAAGAAAACAATCAAGAAGCAGCTAGTTAATTTCTCTGGGCCTTGAGGATGAGAGGAGCAACACTGGTCAGCACCAGCAGAACAGAAGCAATTGTGATCCTCTCTTGGGGTAAAACACAATTTATTTACAAGGACAGAAAAGGTAATGGGGAGTAGGAACATGTCACAACAGTGGGGACACTGGCAAGCTTCCAGGCTTTTTTTTCCTTTTTAAAAATTTTACTTACCTTCATTGCTGTCCCCCTCCCCCGCCCGCACGTGCCATTCACATGCCGCACACGTGTATGTCCTGTGGAGACCAAAAGAGTGCATTGGATGCCCTAGAGCTGAAGTTACAGGCAGCTGTGAGCCACTTCATGGGTTCATGCTGGGAACTGAACTCTTAACCTTTAGGAAAACAGCAAGCCCTCTTAACTACTGAGTCATCTCTCTTGCCTCCAGCCCTTCTTGATTTCGATCTTATTCTAGCATTGCTTTTCATTGACAAGGTTACTGAAAGCTGAAAGGAAACAACTTTGTAGACAACTACTGTAGCATTGTATGTACTAATAGGAACACATTTCCTTTCACCTGAAGGTCCACAATCTCTGACACGTATTCAAGTTATTTAATTTATATGCAAGTGACCTAGGAAGACTAAACTTCTTTGATTGGTTAGTCTCCCATAGTTTCCTCCTAGCCCCTCCCCACTAAACCTCCAGGCATAAAGAATCCTTACAATAGTTTTGAATTCAAAGATGAAAAGGCTGAAGCAAAACAAACTAGTATTTATATTTAACTAATCTAGTATGCCTTCCTGTTTGTTTGTTTGTTTATTGTGGTTTTTCTGAGACAGAGTTTCTCTGTGGCTGTTCTGGAACACTATCTGTAGACTAGGCTGGCCTAGTCTCTGTGTAATCCCTGGAGCCTGAAGCAGGGGGATCATTATGAGTTCAGGGCCATCTGAGTGGAGGTGCAGGATGCTGGGTAAAGGAAGACAATGGTTGCTACTGTCTTAGTTAGGATTTTATTGATGTGAAGAGACACCATGACCATTGCAACTCTTATAAAGGCAAACATTTAATTGGGGCTGGCTTACAGTTCAGAGGCTTAGTCCATTACCATCATGGTGGGAAGCATGGCAGTGTGCAGGCAGACGTGGGGCTGGAGAACGAGCCAAGTTTTCTACATCTTGATCCATAGGCAGCAAAAGGGGACTGTGTGTCACACTTGAGCACAGGAGACCTCAAAGCCCATTGCTCACAGCATCACACTTCCTCAAACAGTACCACTTCCTATGGCCAAGTATTGAAACACATGAGTCTATGGGGGGCATATCTTTCAAACCACTACAACTGGCGTAAGATAAAGGCTACGTGGCCTTGGAGACAGTAATAACCCAGGTACCTAAGAAAGGCATATTTTAGTTCCTAGCAGGTGTAAGGAGTTGGGGTATGAATGTCCAGCATTTAATGTTTTCTTTGTCTCCTAGATCCAGCAACTGTAGTTTCACAAAACACCTTGTTTACCTGTGTCTGGTAGCACTTGACATTAGCAATGGGACCCTCTCCTCATCCTCTCCTATGAAAGCAGAAAGTTCACAGTGGCATGGCTGGATCCAAACTACTTTGTGTTGCTGTGAAGGCAGGAGAGCACAGCCTTTCAGCTGGGATAATCTCCATGGGACTATGACAAAAGCAGGCATAAAAGTGAGCTGCATAAAGTGAGCTGCAGCCTGAGCTACAGAAAAAAAACTATCTCAAAAGACAAAGTGTGGAGCAAAGACGGAAGGAAAGACCATCCAGAGACTGCCCTGCCTGGGAATCCATCCCATATACAGTCACCAAACCCAGACACTATTGTGGATGCCAAGAAGTGCTTGCTGACAAGAGCCTGATATAGGTGTCTCCTAAGAGGCTCTGCCAGAGCCTGACATATACAGAGGCAGATACTCGAATCCAACCATTGGACTGAGCACGGGGTCCCCAATGAAATCCCCACTGGAAGAGTTAGAGAAAAGACTGAAGGAGCTGAAGGGGTTTGCAACCTCATAGGAAGAACAACAGTGTCGATCAACCACCCCCCACCCCCAGCTCCCAGGGACTAAACCACCAACCAAGGAGTACACATTACATATGGAGGGACCCATGGCTCCAGCTGCATATGTAGTAGAGAATGGCTTTGTGGGGCATCGGATGGGAGAAAAGGCCCTTGGTCCTGAGAAGGCCCAGTGTAGGAGAATTCAAGGGCAGGGAGGCAGGGAGTGGGTGGGTGGGCAGGACAACACCCTCATAGCAGCAGAGGAGGGGGGATGGAATAGAGGGCTGGAGGGGATTGGGAAAGGGGACAACATTTGAAATATAAATAAAGAAAATATCCAACTAAAAACAAACAATCAAACAAACAAAACAAAACTCAAACCAAAAGTGAAACTAAAACCACCACAACAAAGAAAACAATGTAAGGCACCCCTGGCCCTGGGTCTCTCAGCTGTGGGTTAAATAATTTTGCATAGTGGTTTTAGGAGACTTGGCCCAGTCAGAAGACTTGAGGGCACTGGAACTTGGCCATCAGCTAGATGCTGATGATAGCTCTGCTGTTTACTGTGCTGAGATTTGTTTGGACCCTTCTTGGAGAGAGGCCCTGTAATCTTTCAGAGCATCTGGAGTCTTGTAAATTTCACTAGTTTCCTGTATATCAGTAGCTTTCTGAGTCTGAGGAAACTTACATCTCTCCAGAACTGAATGTTTCAATTCAGTGGGCTACTCAATAACAAAGGAAACAACAAGGCAAGGGAAAAATTCATCTCCTAAGGAAGAATAATTAGATGCTGTCTTGAGTATGTCTTTTTTTTTTTTTTTTTTTTTTTTTTTTTTTTTTTTTTTTTTTTGAGACAGGGTTTCTTTATGTAGCCCTGGCTATCCTGGAACTCTGTAGACCAGGTTGGCTTCTAACTCAGAGCTCTGCCTGCCTCTGCCTCCTGAATACTGGGATTAAATACCTGTACCACTATACCTGGCTAATAGTTAGATTCTAAATGGGGCCTTCCTTTCTTTCAAAAGTGCCTCTTTTTCTTCTTTTATATTTGCTCATTAGCAACTATCCATTTATAGAATATTTAACTGTAGTATAGCTAGAAAAATCAATGTTTTAAGCCTAGATTTTTGGAGATAAGACCTCACTGTGTATCCCTAACGAGCCTAGACATCCCTATGTGGACCAGACTGGCCCTGAGCTCACAGAGCTAGCTCTGCTTAGCTTCAAGTCCCACCTTAATAGGTAGTTTCCTTTTACCCCAAAATTGGTGACACTCTCCCTAGGTAGAACCTTACTACTTAATAAAATACAAAAAGGCAAGGTTTGTGACTGTTTATACAAGAAAACACAATTGAAATCCTATAAACATCATAGAGAACTATAAAGTATTTGAGAATACTCCATCTTACACATGGATCTTTTGTAACACCTAGCATGTCTTAGCTGAAGTCAATATTGTTTTCAAAAGAGAGAAAACACTTTCAATAAGACAAGTCAAAATGAAAAAGAAATGGTCTGATTCTAGCTGACATGAATATATTGTCTGTTCCTCATGAAAATTAAACAGTCAAGATATGACCTTTTATCAGTGTGATGGGGGTAATCTCGATTGTTAACTTGACTATATCTGGAATGAACTGCAATCCAGAAATGGAAGTCACATCTGTGATCTAGATCTTTTTTGTTTGTTTGTTTGTTTTTTGTTGTTGTTGTTGTTTTTGAGACAGGGTTTCTCTGTGTAGCCCTGGCTGTCCTGGAACTCACTCTGGACCAGGCTGGCCTCAAACTCAGAAATCCGCCTGCCTCTACCTTCCAAGTGCTGGGATTAAAGGCGTGCGCCACCACTGCCCAGCCTGTGATCCAGATGTTAAGGCTGGAAGATCGAGGCTTCTGACCCACATCTTGACATGGAACAACACATGCTTTTGATCCAGAATTTGAGGCATAGTGGCCATGAAAAGTTTAGGCTAAGACAAGTAGTATAAGCCTTTAATCCTAGGAAAATGAGGCAAGCAGATCTCTGAGTTCAAGGCCAGTGTAGGACAGAGCAAGCTCCAAAATCAGGCGTGGTGGTACACACCTTAAATCTGGGCCACACCTTTTGCTAGAGGCTTACATAAGGACAATGGAGGAAAGCTCTCTCTCTCTGCCTGCTGGTCAGCACATCTCTTGGAACCTACTTCTTCAGGATTCCAGCTTCTACACAAGGCCAGCTGAAACACCTAGCCTCATGGGACTGAGCAACTACTAGATTCCTAAACTTCCCATTCACAGCTGCCCATTGTTGGGTTAGTTTTACTGCAGACTATAAATCACTACAATAAATTCCCTTAATATATAGAGACATTCCATAAGTCCTGTGACTGTAGAGAACCCTGACTAATGCAATCTTCTAGAATGGCCATGAAGAAAAAGGATACAAATGATGAAGATGGTGAGCAAAAATAACCCTTGTATACTGTTGGTAAGAATTCAAAACTCCTACAGCCATTTTAGAAAACAGCATGAAGGACCTAAAATTATAAAGAGATTACTAAATGAGCCAGTAATTAAATTTTCTGGGTATACATTAAAAGGAAATGAAATTACTATGCCACAGAAATATCTGCACTACTATCTTTTTTTTTTTTTTTCATTTTGAGACATGGTTCTCTGGGTAGCTTTAGCTGTTGGGAACTCACTCTGTAGACCAGGCTGGCCTTGAATTCAAGAGATCCACCTGCCTCTGCCTCCTGAGCGCTGGGATTAAAGGTGTGTGCCACCACTGCCCAGCTAATACTTTTTATTTTTGAGACAGGGTCTCATATAATCCACACTGGTCTTGAACTCATTAGGGCATTGAGTCTTTCACTCCTGGTCTTCCTGCCTCTTAATTCCAAAGTGATTAGACTACAACAGTATATTGGACAAATACAGCATCACCCATAACAGCCAAGATACAAAAATAACCCGTGTTTATCAATGAAGAGAAAGCAAATGGATAGAAAAGATGTAGCTGAATGGTGGAGAGCGATAGGCATAGCACTATCGAGGTCCTGTGGTTAACTGCCAGCATACCCACAAAAAATGTGTCTGTCTTCTAGCATTCAGGAGTGAGGCAGGAGGAATTTAGCTTAAGGTCAGTCTGAGTTATACTGTGAGACTTTAGACATGTGTACTGTATGTCACACACAATGAAATGTCACCTGCAACAACATGGATGGATCAAGAGGACATTATATATAGTCAAATAAGGCAGGCACACAAAGCCAGAATCTCTTCACACTTTAAGTGTAATCTTAACAAGTCCAATTCATTAAAGCAACAGTAAATAATTTTTATCAGAGGCTGAGGGCAAAGAAAAGGGAAATGTTACTCAAAAGATACAATGTTTCAGTTAGGCAGCAATGTGTTATATGGTGATGTTAGTTAATATCTCCAATACAGAGTAACAGCTCTTATAGATAAGACTGGATTTTAGTGGGATATGGTGTGCACACCTGTAACCCCAGCTACTTGGGAGACTGAATGAAGCAGGGGATCACAAGTTATCAGTCTAATTTACCTAGCAAGTCCCAGGTAAGCCTATATCATTTAAGGAGGACCCAAGTCAACAAGAAATAGCTGGGGATATAATGGCAGAGTGTTTGCCTACTATAGGCAAGGATTTCGTTGGGTTCAATCAATCCTTAGTTCTGCCAAAAGGCAGTGGTACAGCAGGAGGTGGTGGTATATATTAGCTGTCACCACAAAGAATACAGTATAAGAGGTGATCAAAGTTAACGAGTCTGATTTGTTCATTTGGGAGTGTATTCATGCACTGTATCTCATAAACATATGCAATTTAACACTGTACCCCATAAATACATGATTTATGAATCTGAAAAATGGATGAGGTAGTGCAGGAACTTGTGATCCCAACTACTTTGAGCTCAAGAGCCAAAAAAGCCAGCCCAGACAGTACAGTGAGACCAAGAATCAAGAGCACTGCAACTGTACAAGTGGAGAACAAAGAGAATTGTCTAACCTTAGGATCAGCTTGAGCATCTGTTACACCTGCGAGAGATGAAGCAGCAAAACGATGTTTAGGCAGGGTCACAAAAATAGACGCTTTTAACAGTGAATTTCTCCGTGAATTGTGCGTGAGAATCGCTAGGTTATTAAAGAAAAAACAAAAACAAACGCACACAAAAAAAATCTCGAAGCCCAGACATCACGAAAGACCAATTGCTTCCGAATCTATGGAGGTGGATGGAACTCAGACATTTTTAAAGGCTTGCAGTTGATTTCAAACGGAAGCCAAGATTAGAAAACAGACAAAACGTGGTTGTTTTTTTTTTTTTTTTTTTTTTGAGAAAGAGGCAGTAGGGAAAGATGAAAACGCAGACAGGACAGGGCGGCTACTGCAAGGGCAGGGACAAAAGCCAAGAGTACCAGCAAAGGATTTAAGAACTACATGTGTTTCAATGATGGGCTTTGGGTGACAGCCTAGGCGCTGCACACAGAAGATCGCACTCAAATGACGTTATTGAGCCGTTGCTCCTGTCCCATAATTGACAAAAAAAAAAAAAAAAAAAGAATAGAAAAGAAAGAAATTAAGAAAGAAAAAGACTGTAATGGTTTCTCCCACGCGTCGCGCCCGGGTCGCCTATGGGGAGAGCGCCCGTTGGACGGTCACAGCGCGCGGTCATCACAGGCCTCCTTTTGAGGCCCCAAGAGGGGAGATGGGTGCTTTCTCCGCCAACCCTCCTCCGTTCACCGTCCCGCTGTGGTCACCTAGGCGGGGAAAAGGAGCGCTTAGGGACTGTTGACGTTACTGTGACGCGGCAGCTGGACTGGCGGCGCGGCTTCCGGCGCCGCGCGCCCGCCCCTACTTTCCGCTTTCCCGCCCACGCGCCGCTTGGCTCCGCCCTGCTCCCACGCACGCCCTCCTCCTGCCCCCCAGAACAGCTCTGCGCGGGGAACGGTCGCAGGTTGTCTTTGGAAAGGGCCTCCCGCGGGTTCCCTTTCCGTTCTGCCAGGCGACTTCCGCTCTCGGCCCAGCAACATGGATGCTATAATTCGCCGGCCGGGCGGCCGCTGAACAGTCGCGGAAGCTTCCCACCTTGAGTGGCGGCCGGCCCGCCTCTCTGCCCTCCCGCCCCGCGCTCGCCTCCTTGCGGCCGGCCTGCCGGGCCCTACATGGGGGCGGGCCTCCGCATCCTGGGCTCGGCTTCCTGTTCAGAGGCGGCCTGGCGCTAGGCGGCGGCCACTCTGCCCGCGCCCGCCTCGGTGCGGTCACCGAGCCCAGGAGGAGGCTCCAGGGCCGCATCTCAGGCGGTTGCCCCGAGCCGGGCTGTGCGCCGCCATGGCCCCAGTGCAGCTGGAGAACCACCAGCTGATCCCTCCTGGCGGCGGCGGTGGCAGTGGTGGCGGCGGAGGCAGCAGCAGCGGATCCGCATCTGTCCCGGCTCCCCCGCCGCCCGGGGCCGCCGTGGCGGCGGCAGCTGCGGCTGCGGCTAGCCCCGGATACCGGCTTAGCACGCTCATCGAATTTCTGCTGCACCGGGCCTACTCGGAGCTTATGGTGTTGACGGACTTGTAAGTGCTGCGAACCCATGCCTGCTTCCCGGCTTCTCAGTTGCCCTTCCCGCCTTTGATAGAGGCTTATGCCTGCGGTTTACTGAGCTAGGCTGCTGAGCGTAGAATTTTGAAATTCATGGGGTTTAGGTTCTGGGGACAGGGAGGAGGTAGCTATTGGGGATCTGGTTGACGATGAAAGCACCGAGACTGGTTAGTCGCGTGTTAACACTTGAGCTAAAGATGGTCTTTGGGATTTTTGTCTTGAGTTCCCAGCAGAACTGTATTGATTTCTATGTGGAATCGTTTTAAAAACCTAAGACGAAGAGTAAGCATTGAGGACTATGTAGAATTCGAACTGAACGGGATTTTCAAAGAAGGGAAATGTTTTACAGCCTTTTGACAATGTGTTTTAAATGAAGGTTGCAATTGTTTGTCTTTGAACGCTGGAGGTAGATGCTGTGTAAAATAATTATGAATTCTGAGTCTGCAACATTTGAAAGCGTGCTAAGTCTTCATGAATGTAGTGAAAGTAGAATACGTTTTTTCTAATGAGTCTCCGGATTTCAGTCATCTAGTTACCTATGAAATGCCTTGGGGCGTGATTAGGGTGTTAATGCCTTCAGAGTAGAAGCCGACTACACGGTTGGTTCAGTGTGCGAATAAAAGGTATTAGGAAATTTTGGAACTCTTTTGCATCTTCTAGGTTCATAAAAGTTTTCACCTTTTACCTATTGTTAGGTTACGTAAGGTTTCCGGGGAAATACATTATAATGCAGACGCTAGGATGTGTTTTGTGATACTTGGTTACTCTTGTAAAACATTGCTTTTCAGTTTTGATGGACTGTATTTTATTGAATGAGACCAAGCTTAGCCTTGTCAAACGAGGTGGTGGTATTATCCCTATTATCGTCACTATTGAGACGGAGTCTTCTTGTATAGTCAGGCTGGCCTCTAACCGTCGGTTTTGGCTCAGCTTCTTTAGTGTTGGGATTACAAGTATGAGCCACTACACCTGGATTAGATTTTTTTTTTTTTTTTAACACACGATTCCTGCATCTACCAAAATGCTAGGATTACAGGTGTGTGTGCATCCCCCACCCGCAACGGCTTGTGCCTGGGAGAAATCTGTCAAGGATTTCTTCTTGGGAGTTCTTCTTATTTTTTTTTTATTTATTTTTTTTTTTTTGTGGCTTTTGGAGACAGGGTTTCTCTGTGTAGTCCTGGCTGTCCTGGAACTCACTCTGTAGACCAGGCTAGTCTCGAACTCAGAAATCCGCCTGCTTCTGCCTCCCAAGTGCTGGGATTAAAGGCGTGCGCCACCACCGCCGGACAAGCTTAGGAGTTCTTGTAGTGATGTTTGTATATTGCATGTGTTCATAAGAGAAAGTTTAATATATGTCCTGTGCATCGCTGTGGTAAAAAGACTGTGATCGTGGATCATGTGATTGGTTTTCTGTAAAGAATTTGTAGAAATTTATTGAATTGTGTTCTATTTTGAATTCTAGGATTTAGTTTATGGAGAGGAATCTGTTTTGTTAATATAGAATAATAATCAAGCACAGACCTCAGCCGAATTCCACATTCTGTGTCCAGATCCATACAACTCAATATCTAACCCAGGAGCTGTGCTCAGTGAGCTAAGAGATTTGTGACTTCAGTGTTTAGGAAGCTAAAGCAAGAGGATCACAAGCTTTAGGCCAGAATCAAACTACAAAATGAGACTATTTCAAAAAAGATTCCACAGCCAAACATGGTGGTGCATGGCTTTAATCCCTGCAGAGGCCCCAAGTACATGCCAGTCTTAAGTTTGAGGCTAGCCTGGTCTATATATAGCCAATTCTAGGACATTGAGGGCTACATAGTAAGACCCTGTCTCAGACCAACCACCACTACCACTCCCATCCAGAAAAAAAACCACACACACACATAAACTTACAACAGTAAAATACACAGAAAAAAGTTTTTAGAATTACTGCTCTATTAGAGAGAGAGACCATAAAATTTGTGGTTTAAATCAGGATACCTTTGAACATGGGGAAAATGTAATAAATATAGTAGTGTATACCTGTAGACCTAGCACTTCAGAGGTCAAGGCAAGAGCATCAGAAATTAAAGAACAGCTTGTAACATAAAAAGTTTGATGTCAGTTTGGGCTGGCTGGTATTATGTTTCAGAAATAATTATAGTAATAGTAATAATACACATTGGGTAGGGAATGTAGCCTAGTGGTAGAGCACTTGCTAGGTCCTGGCTCTAGCTCCTCCAGCATTTCACATTAAAAAAAAAAAAAAAAAAAAAAAAAAAAAAAAAAAAAAAACAAACAGCAAACCTATGCTGTATCAACCAGGACAAGGCTATTTCGTTTTTTTACCTTTAAGGCCCAAAGAACTGTGCCTTAACTACTTTACCTCTTTAATTCATGTGCCAATAGTGTCATTCTGTTCCATCTGCCTACCCTAACCTTGATGTTTCTTTGTTGTTTGTTTGTTTGTTTGTTTGGTTTTTGGTTTTTCCAGACAGGGTTTCTCTGTGTAGCCCTGGCTGTCCTGGAACTCACTCTGTAGACAAGGCTGGCCTCGAACTCAGAGATCCGCCTGCCTCTGCCTCCCAAGTGCTGGGATTAAAGGCATGAACCACCACTGCCTTGATGTTTCTTGATAGTTCTTCACACAATATACCTTCCCCATGGAGTAGGAAATCCAGGGGAACAAGAATTTTGATTTGTTTTGCTTTTTCACATGATAAGACCAATGTCTGGCATGTAGTTGGGGACATTTATTTAGTACACGAATGAATGAATTTGTGAATTCTCTAAACCATTGATAATTATGGGTAACGCAAGTGTTCTTGATACTTAAAACAACAACAAAAAAAACCCAACAAAAAACACTTTGCAAATTATTTGTCAACTACGATGACATGGTTTTGAGATAGTCTTTCTCTTCTGTAGCTCATATTGGCAAAGAACTTTGTATTTTCTGCCAGCATTTTTAGGTGATTCAGTTTGAACCCCAAATTTCTAGATTTTTCTTATACCTGTTCACCTCCAACATATACCGATACTTTTTGCCTTAACGTTTTAGGGACATATATTCTATTCTTTGGTTTTTAACCTCTTTTTTGTCGTTTGTTTGGTTTTAGTTTTTTTATTTTGTTTTTGAGACAGGGTTTTTCTCCCTGGCTGTTCTGGACTGGAATTGTCACCAGGCTGACCTCCCAACTCACAGAGATCCTGTCTGCCTCTAACACGGGCTGGGATTAAAGGCGTGCGCCACCACACCCGGCTGGCTGCCTTTTAACCTCTTAAGGTTAGAAAATGTACATAAACTTTACTAAAGTGTGACACAAATATGCTTGCTCTGTGCTTTTTTTTCTTTCATCATTTGCATCTAAGCTTTTTCTCCATGTGGATTTTCATAAAGGAATTTAAAATAGAAGTGGGAACATTGGGAGAAAAGGGAGGCAGGCAGCAAGTCTTTGTCTTAGAAATGCAGACTTTCTGGTGGGAGCTGATCCTTTAGGGTCTCTGGGGGCAGGTAGGAGCTGGAAGAGTGGTTTCTGCCTTCCTATTTTATCCCTAAGCTCTACTGTACCCCATCCCCCCAGTCCTCACTTTTTTTCTCTTGAGAACAAGGCTTCTCTGGGAGTACTGAGAGGAGCTTTTTTCATGTAGAGGAACTTTCCAGGGGCTGCTTTTATTTGCAGTCTTTGAGACAAGGTCTTACTTCGTATTCTAGGCTTGCCTTGAGGCAGTCCTCTTGTCTCATCCTTCCATGTGCTTGTGATCACAGGTGTATGAGGTACCCTATCTGGTTCTTATTTGTAGCCTTATGATAGGCTCTTAATTTCTACTTGGCATTGTGATATACTAGCCTTTCCAGCCTTTGGAAGGTTTAAACCTTCCCCTGCCCTGGAACCCAGGCTTGGTGTTCATCAGTGTTCTAAACCCCACCTCTCCCCTAGGAATTGAACCCTGGAATGTGCTATGCAGGTGCTTTACCACTGATCTGTATATACCCCAGCTCCCCACCTAGATCCTCTGTCATTCTGATCATGCCTGTCGATTTCATCCACCCCAATGTCTTCCCTGAGACTAAGACAGCTCACCTTAGTACTTTCCCCTCCTTGTACCCTTTCCTGTTTGCAGAACATTGGGTGGATGTGTGTGGGGAAGGACATTAAGCAGCTAGGTGCACTTTTCAGGATCTGGTGATTGCTGGGCAGGTTTGACAGGTGTTGAAGCCTTGACCAATTGAGTCTTGGACCATGAGCTGTAGGATACTGGGATGCGGAGGGGTTCAGAAAGCTGATGGGGACTTTTCCAAGCATTAGTGGAGTAGGGTAATTTAGCAGGGAGAAAGTTGTTATAGGTTGCTAGCAGTCAGTACTGGAGAACTAGCAAAAAGAAATAAACACTACTGGAGAAACTTAAACATGATATAAATCCTTCATCTAACTACCATGCAAAGTCGTAAGTGCCATAAAACCTTGATTGCACCCCTTAACTTCCAGATTCACGTACTATAACACAACATAATGGGATAACTGCTAAGAATCAAAGTGTTCACAGGTTCAGAGAAGCTGACAACTTAGCACTAATCCTACAACCGTAGCCATTTTGGTCTTAAAAGATACTTTTTCTGCCTCTGGTATTTATTTATTGAAGACAGGGTCTCTATGTAGTTCTGATTGTCTTGGAACTCACTTATATGTAAACCAGACTGGCCTTAATCTGAAATAGACTGTCCTGCCTCTGACTCCTGAGTGCTGGGGTCAAAAGGTATGCACCATGGTACACCCTAGGACTGGAGCTTTTAAACTGTTTAAGGTTCACACAGTATCTTCTGAAGCATTTCGAATGGAAAGAAATGTTGCTTTTTCAGTTTTTACTTTACAGCCATATTGTTGCTAACTTACCAGTGTAGAGAGTTAGCAGCCACTTGAGTCTGTGGTAACTGTTTGCTCAATTTTTCTGAAACATGAAGATACCAAATATAGTTCAAGTAAAGGCCATCATCACATTTTGAGAAGGCATGCATATATTTAATCAACTTTTTTTCTTCTTCTTAGATTGCCAAGAAAATCTGATGTGGAAAGGTGAGTATAATCTGTCTCTTTATTGATTTTTTTTTTTTGTTTGTTTAAAAAAAAAAACTCTGTGAGCATGAGTATGGTGCTATTTATTGATGATGTAGGAACTTAGGTCCGAAGAAACTTAGGACTGTGTATTTTGTTGGGAGCACCAGGGAATGCAGTTTTTGTGTTCTCGGTACTTGGATGTAGAAGCTTTCTATTTTAAACCTTTATTGATGGCTGACCAAGGCAAGTCCTTGGGAGGAATAGGAAAGTGTAGCTGCATAGACTGTAATGGAAGTTCAGTTGACTGGCTTTGGGCTGCTAATTTACCAGTTGCTGTAATGATGCCGTTAGATCCTTTTTAGCACATAGACTTTAGTCTCCTGCTATTACTATTTTATAGTTGAAAGTTTTTTGATTCAATTTAAGATAGGGGCTTAAAATTTAACACTGTTTCCATAGGCCAAAGGAACAAGATTTAAGGAAATCATGTTATTGATATTTAAACTGATACTATATATAAGGCTAAGTTGGTAATATCTTTGATTCTACCTATGTGCCTTGGTTTTGGTTTTTAAGACCAGGTCACTAGGGAGGTTTGTAGTGTTCGTGGTTACTTTTCCATTACCAACATGAAATGCCTTATTTGTAGACTTAGACAGGAATAAAAAAAGATAGAGCTGGAAGACACAATTGAAACTTAACCTGGTTTGTGACTTGACTGGTCAGTTTTAAAAAAGGAAACAAGCTAGGTTTGTTCTGCCTGTTGAGTGGGAATGAGCACTGGGCTTTTGAGGAACTGCCTCATGCACACTATCAGTTGAGACAGTGTGGGGTCAGAAAACCACAGTGGAGTAGTTTACAGAGAAGGGCATCTTTCTGATAAAGGAGCATATTTGGGGAAAAAAATATCAGGCAAATCTTGCAGCTTGTGGCAAGAGAGGGACAGCACTGGCATTCCAAGTCCTGAGGTCAGTGGTGTTCAGGTGGTTGTATATTTGTGTGCTTTACATTCTTGAGCCCCAGTCCTGTCAGATCTTAATGTACTTTTACTTTTAACACTTGTGACTCATTCTTGCTTGTTTTCTTTAATAATCCTTGACAGACACTGACAAAGAACCATAAGTGTGCCCTTGGCTTTTTTCTCTTCGTTTCCAGTAATCATGGTGTTGACTGTCCTTAAGGAAGCCTTTTAGGTTGTGTGTGTGGTCTTATCACACTTTCAATAGCAGCTTGATTTTGATGTATTTCGTCAGCAGTAAATTTCAGCTTATGTTCGTGCATTGCATCATGGTAATGTTATTGACAAGATGGAGAGATGTTGGTTGGATGTGTAGGTCATTGAAGTGTCACATTAAATTAATAAATAGCTTCAACTGCACTTGGAGGTAGCTTAGTGTCTTGTTATTTAATTAGTCCTGGCATGGTGAATTTTTTTTCCAGTTTTTTTTCCCTGAGTCAGGGTTTCTCTGTATAGCCCTGGCTGTCCTGGAACTCACTCTGTAGACCAGGCTAGCCTCAAACTCAGAAATCCGCCTACCCCTCCTTTCCAAGTACTGGGATTAAAGGCATGGGCCACAACTGCCTGGCATTTTCCAGTGCCTTAAACCATGAGAGGAATGATTGTCAGTTGTAATGGTCCTGAAGTTAAAGAAGTCTAGCTAATATATAGAGGGTAGAGAATTTTTAATGATACTCTTAAGGCTTTATGAGATGATAAATACTGACGATTGCTGGATGAAAAAGGCATAGAAATGAATACAGTATAAAAATAGATATGGACAGACCTACCTTTTACCATTCAGTATACTTACTGTCTTTAATTTGGGTAAGGTAATGTATTCAACTTTGTCATTAAAATTCATTGGTTTTGTTTGTTTGTTAGTTATGCTATTGTAAATTGGGAAATAACCCTTGATTTTATAGAAAGGACACAGTTTTAAGCTTTGGTAAAGAATATATTTCAACTTCTCTAACCAAAATGGTAACTAATTACCAGTAACTTCAGTTATAAAGTTTATACTTTATAGCTCCTAACTTCCACATATTTATAGATTAAGTATATTTTAATGACTTATAATAAAAATTAGTTTCAAATTGTAATTCATTGTGGAAAAACTCCTATTGGATTTATTGCTCTGTGATAAAGGTATGAAAAGAACACAAAATGAGATGGAATTAATGTTTATATAAATATTTTTGTTAATTTTGTTGTACTTGTAAACAAATGTTTTTTTTTTTATTCAGATGAAACAAGTTGTGAAAAATAATGTGCTGGTTCAAATGAGAATTGCTTTATTTTATAGGAAAATAGAAATTGTACAGTTTGCTAGCCGGACACGTCAACTCTTCGTTCGATTATTAGCTTTAGTAAAATGGGCCAATGATGCTGGCAAAGTAGAAAAATGTGCGGTGAGTAAAACTTTGATTCTACCTCGTCTAAAATAACTTTGAGATGTGGACATGATAACATACACCTGTGATTTTAGCACTCAGGAGTCTGGAATGATGGTCATGTGGTCTAGGTTAGAGACTACATGGCAGGATGCTGTCTCAAAACAAATGCATTTAAATGTTATATGCATAACTTAGAAATTTAACTTTAACATCTGTTGATTTCAATGTTATCGATACCAGTAATAATAACACATAATGCATATCCGTGGAAGGCTAGTATTTGTATATGGTCACTTGACCAAAAGAAAGAGGAGCTATGTGGAGGACATTACCTGAGTAGATTTTAGATATAACAATGGAGGAAGTAGAAGGGGAGAAATGGTTAGCTTCAAAATTGTACGATTCTTTAGAGCAGTGGTTCTCAACTTGTGGGTCGAGACCCCTTTGACAAACTTTTATCTCCAAAAATATTTACATTGTAGCAAAATTACAGTTAGGAAGTAGCAACAAAACAATTTTATGGTTGGGGGTCACCACAACATGAGGAATTAAAGGGTTACAGCATTAGGAAAGTTGAGAAGTCCTGCTTTGGGATTAGGAAGATTCTCTTAAAGTTTTTTCTTTTCTTTTTTTTTTTTTTTTTTTTTTTTTTTTTTTTTGGTTTTTTGGTTTTTTGGTTTTTCGAGACAGGGTTTCTCTGTGTAGCCCTGGCTGTCCTGGAACTCACTCTGTAGACCAGGCTGGCCTCGAACTCAGAAATCCGCCTGCCTCTGCCTCCCAAGTGCTGGGATTAAAGGCGCGCGCCACCACCGCCTGGCATTCTCTTAAAGTTTATTTACTGATTTTTTATATCCTTGTGAGAATGGCAGAGTCTATAGTTTCTGTTTTACAGATGAGATGACTAAATTTCTAGAAAATCCGTGGTTTCTTTGAGGTTACAGAACTGATGACAGCATGTATTAGTTCAGTTGTTTATTCATTTACTCATCCTCCAAAACTACTGAGCATGGGCAATAGGGACTAGCAGGGAAAGACTTGGGTAAAGTAGACTTCCTGCTTTCCGGGAGACTCATAGGCTTTTGACCGTTGAATTATTCTTAATTCAGCAAAGTGACTTCATTGAATGAAGTGTAACAAAGATTAAACCTATCCCTCTAAAAATATTTTAGGGGAGCTGGGGATGTAGTTCAATTGGTAGAGTAGCTTCTACAGCATGTGAGAAGCCCTGAATTCTATCAATTTCCAGCACAGCATAAACCATGCATAGCGATGCTTGCCCTGTAATCTCAGCATTTGGGAGGTGGAGGTTGGAGGATCAGAAGTTAAAACGGTATGTCTAGCTGCTGTCAATTACATTTGTGAATGGAAAGAAAGTGCAGAAATATACACTAGCTTGACAATGATTCTCACATTCCTATTTTTTTTGTTTTCATCCTATTGTGTAATGACATTTTTAAAAGGTTCCTAGTTTTCATAGATTAAAGCAAATTAACAAATTGGACCTGGCTAGATTAAATTTGAGCGCTTCAAAAGTTCTCTGCAACAAGCTCCTTACCAAAAAATCAGCAAGGCAATGGTGTTCACATCTTTAATCCCAGCACTTGAGAAACAGAGGCAGGTAGATCTCTGAGTTTGAGGCCAGTTTGGTCCATAGACTGAGTTACAGGACTACACAGAGAAACCCTGTCTTGAAAAGGCAAAAAAAATGAAGTTACCTGGCATGATGGTACTATAGTATATTTATTTTAGCACTCTGGTAAATTGAAAATGGAGAAATTTGTATTTGTAAGCTGGTGAGGGTTCTTATTCCACAAAAGTCCTGCTCTACAAAGAAGTGTACAGCACAGCTGTATTTCTGACATGATTTCTCTGACATTTTCACCTCAGTTTTAGCCTGCTTTAGTCTTTGCTTAGCCTGTTTCACTAGATTGCCTTATTATAACCAAAACCTTGTGAAAGTTGCAAAATCAAAAGGAAGAACAGATCATAAAGTTGGGCTTTAGAAAATTCTAGAATATAGATTTGCTTTTTGAAGCATACCCTGATAGTTTCTATTGTCAATTTGATACAACCTAGAGTATCTTGGAAAGAGAAAACTCACTCCCCCAGTTGAACAATTGCCTTCATCAGATAGCTTCAGGTCATATATTTTCTTGATTGCTAATGGGAAGCCCAGCCAACTGAGGGTGATCTTCCCTGCATAGTATAAGAAAAGTGTAAGTCTTGGGCTATAGAAGAAAGCTAACAGAACATAAGCTAATGAGGGAGCCAGCAAGCAGCATGTCTTTTGTGTCTTCTGCTTAAGCGAGTTCCTGTCCTGCCCTCCTTTAAAGATGAAATAAGATGTGGAAGTGCACAAATCTTTTCCTCTAAGTTGCTTTTGATCAGAGTGTTTTGTCACAGCTGCAGAAAGCAACCTAGAATGCAGGGGGAAATAATTTTTATTGACATAAGTGCATAGTTCTAGTTCTGGCAGCTTCGCTCATGACAGCAGTAGACCAGTTTTGTCAGACATGTTTTTCTGTCACTGAGTAAGCTAATATACATTTCTATGAAATATTGATCCAAAGCATATTTAGCTTAGGTTGGTCTTAAACTATCAGTCCTTGTCTTAGTTTCTTGAGTGCTGGAATTACAGATATGTATGTACCACCACCACACTCAGTTTTTTAGGTAGGATGTTTTATATTATATGTTAAATTTTCCTTAAGGTATGAAGTAGTGCTGGATAAATGGCTCAGTGGTTAAGAACATTAACCCCTCTTCTGGAGGACCCTGTTTGATTCGCAGCACACACATGGCAGCTCATAGCCATCTGTAACTCCAACTCCAGGGAATTCTTCTGTTTGTTTTTAAAACTTCTTTGGGCACCAGAGAAGTATATCACATGGTACATAGACATACTTGCAGACAAAACACCTATGCACAAATAAATACATAATTATCAATTTAAAAAGAAATTTCTTAAGGGAGAAAAGTTTCCATTGTCAATGTGATTGGGAAATTAAAATTTACAAACTTTTGTACTGTGGTTAGTGTATTTTGAGTCTGTGTTTCATTACACAGATGGAGTAGCACAGGCTAGATAAACTGATATCTCAGTTTTTCTCTCAGCCTCCCAGAAGGAGGTCTCTCGTTTTCTTTTCTCTTAACTTGATCTCAAGAACATTTTCACTGAGTGACAAGATTCTTAAAATGGCTTAAATCAGAGTTAAAAACCAGTTTAGCAGTTGAGACTGTTTTAGTAGTATCATGGCTCCAAATAAGAAGTTAGAGTTGGTGACATTGATAGAACATTGATCAGTTATAAAAGGTAACATTTTGAGATATACACTGGGTCTAAAACTAAGAGAAGAAAACCCATATTCTGGTTCTAGCCTCTTTAATTATTAAGCTATATTTCTTTGGAAAAAGGTCTTCACTTGTGAATCAATTTTCTCATCTCTAAGATGATAGTTATTACCTGGTTCTGTTTTCTAGTGTTGCAGAAATTAGACAATAAAACAGCTATAGAACTGGAAATGTAAAAAAAATCATTGTCTATGTATGATGCCTTCTTACATTAATTCTGGGTGACTGGTTTTAAGTTGTTCTCCAGAAATCTGTCTGAAGGACATGAAAGAAAGGAATGTTAGATACTAATGTAAAACAGAACTAAAAGTTTGAAGGAGGTGGTTTTCAGTACTGAACTGACTAGAAAACTGATAGAATTCCTGTATTGGGCAGATAGTTGGCCTGAATCTCATACTGGGCAATATGTACTGTTCTGAAGGTTAGGTATGTAATAGCCTCAGAACAACTTCATTCATTAGACTGGGAATTATCATCTCCATTTTACTGTTGAAAACCTGAGACATCCATGGGCAGTGGCACACGCCTTTAATCTTTGCATTTCGGAGGCAGGGGCTGAGGCAGGCTGATCTCTTGAGTTTGAGGTCAGTCTGCTCTACAGAGTTAAGGACAGCCAGGGCTACACAGAGAAACTCTTGTCTCAAGAAGAAAACCTTAGGCATAGAAAGAGTAACTTATTTTGCCCAAGTGGACATGGCTAGTAAATTGAGTTAAAATTAGATCAAGGAAGTCTAGGAGTCCATGATTTTAACTACTTCATTGCTATCCAACACTACAACTCTTAGAATAATTTTTACTCTTAATATTTGAGATTATGTGTGATGTCAAAAGTGGAGAAATGAAAGAAAACTATTTTAATATCAAATATAAATAGATATTTCATCCAGTAAATAAGAAGCCACCTATATTAATTTCTTTTTAAGTTTGTTTGCTTTGGTGTGAGTAAATGATACATTTACCCTTTGCTTTAAAGATGATCTCAAGCTTTTTAGATCAGCAAGCCATCTTATTTGTGGATACTGCTGACCGCTTGGCCTCCTTAGCTAGAGATGCCCTGGTCCATGCACGCCTGCCTAGTTTTGCTATACCATATGCCATTGATGTACTAACTACTGGCTCTTATCCACGGCTTCCAACCTGCATCAGGGTAAGTGTTTTGCCCCCTTACTCATAGAAGTTAAAGGCTTTGGGTTTGGATAGCGTAGTATAGGAGAAACTTTTTTAAAAAAGAAGTAGTTCATGTAGTTTCATTTTATTCTCTACAAGTAAAAGTGTGTGGTAGCTTGAAATAAATTGGGGCCAATTGAACTGGGGAACTTTTTTTTCCTCCTTTCTTTTTTTTTCTCCATTTCCTTCCCTTTCCCTGTCCTTGTTGGGAGTGAGTAGATGTACAAATTTAGTGTGTATTTCAGATGTGAATATGACTCCATAGTAGTGATATTTTGGAAGTGCTTAAAAATGTATTATGGTAATTTAATGAGTTGTTGCTATTGTATTCTGTACATTTAGGAAATAGAGGAAGTCATCTAGTGACATTAACTTGGTGTCATAAGTGGAGCACGATGAAGAACATGGTTTTAGCAAAGTGACTGAGAATTATTCACACTCAAATGTACAGTCACTAATTTTGGATGTAGACAACAGAAATGACTGTTGTGTCTAGAGTACGGTAAGAAGTACTCAGGTGTACAGTCAGGTGCAGGTAAACATTTACATATTTTGTATATTATTTAAAAAGTATTTTTTATTTTTTTTGTAGGACAAAATTATTCCTCCAGACCCAATTACCAAAATTGAGAAACAAGCCACACTTCATCAGCTTAATCAGATTCTTAGACATAGGCTTGTAACAACAGATCTTCCTCCACAACTAGCAAATCTTACAGTGGGTATGTACCTGAGATTGTTTCTGTAAGAATATTTTCTTAAGTCACCTTTTGGGTTTTGTTCAAAGAACAAGTAAATGAAGTTTTGACTTTTGTGGTGGTTGAACCTATGATTTGCCATCCATAATTGTTCGCTTTTTGGTACCTAAAAATAATGTGGTGGTCTTTGCACTGGAGGTAAATGAGTGGGATTACATGGAACTGGAAGAGAAAAGAGGTTCCAAAGTTGAGCCAGGAGGGCATGCTCTGGTGTTTTATTCATAATGTAGGAAGAGTTGCTTTTGGTTTCTCAATGACCTGGACATTGGTGCTCTCTGTGTTTGAACCCCTGACTTGTTTCAAAACTTAGGATGAGAGTTAGTCTATTTAAAATGTCTTATAAATAAAACCGAAACTTAGCCAGAAGCTTATTGTTTTAAAGCAGTGTATACTTTTTTCTCTTCTAAAAGCAAATGGCCGTGTGAAGTTTCGAGTTGAAGGAGAATTTGAAGCAACCTTGACAGTGATGGGTGATGACCCAGAAGTCCCATGGCGTCTTCTCAAGCTAGAAATTCTAGTTGAGGATAAGGAAACAGGAGGTAAATCATTATAGTAATGGTTTTGGCATTCTTATATTATTGAAGTATTTCTGTGGAAAAAATATGCATAGCAATTTTATAATTTGAAGCAAAATTTTGATAAGCATAACTACCTACTGATGGAAGAATTTTCAATGTATTATCTATAGTTTTCTCAAAATCTGTTACTCTTTTTAAAAATTTAACTTTATTTTTAGTGTACACTTTCTCAGTTAATGCTATAATGCTGACTTTCCTAATTAACTGTCTTCTTTTCTTCTGCCAATGGAAGATGGTCGAGCTTTGGTTCATAGCATGCAAATCAACTTCATCCATCAGCTGGTCCAGTCTAGGCTCTTTGCTGATGAGAAACCTCTTCAGGACATGTACAACTGCCTACGTATCCTTCTGATGTTTGAGCCATGTACTATAAGGATTTTTTGTCTCCCTTTTCTACGTTTTCTGTTTATCCTTGGTATAGCAGTCTGGCCTCTTCTTCCCACATCCTGCCTTTTTCGGGTATAAATAGACATGGAAAGCCAGCCATTGTGTGAACATAGATGATACATCTATAAAATAGATTTCAAATTTTACCACTGCTTTGCAGGCAACTCCTAAAAGTGACTACTTAAAAATAACACTGTTTGCTTGGCAAGGTGATACATGCCTGTAATCCCAGCACCTGAGAGGAAAGGCAGCAGGATGTTGACTTTGAGGCCATCCTGCGCTACATAGCTAGTTCAAAGTCAGTCTGTCTCCAAAAAGGTACCATTTCCATCTGGAAATGTATTTGCTCAATTTGTGTTTTCTAAACAATGATCAATTAAAGAGTAAACCTAGACCTTAGTTTTGTTTATTTAGGCCAAGTTTATCAGCCCTTTTTCTAAAATTGTGCCACACATTCTACTACTACTACTTATGATGAGTCATTTGAGACTATAATTCAGAAAACCACAAATTCATATTTAAGATGAGTCATTAGACAAAGATGATTCTAGAAAATTTCTCCATAGCCAGCTTTTTTGGGATAGATTCCTTGTTAGATGAAGTTTACCTGTGCTTATTAGCTACTTGAGTAACATACTGTACTTTGCTTAACAAGATAAATCAGATTGTTTCTGCTTATCACTTCAATTAGAAGTATTACATTCCCAGACACTAATGTTAATCCGAGAGAGGTGGGGAGACCTTGTACAGGTGGAAAGATACCATGCTGGAAAGTGCCTCTCCCTCTCAGTTTGGAAGTAAGTAAAATTGGTTCTGGTAGGTTACTGTGATAAGTGAATCCTGTCTTTTTGTTTTCTTTCCTTTGTATAACTGATTTATTACATATGAATAGCTATATGCCCATAGTAATGTGCTTTAATTTAATTAAGTCTCAGTATCATGTAGACCACCTGAGACATCCTTACTGTGGGCTCATGCTGGATTGTTCAAAAACTATGAGATAAGATTGGGTTTTGGGTGGTGCCGGTGCTGTATCTAGGGTCTTATGAGTGCAAAGTCAGAACTCTGCCAATGGAGCCATCCCTAGTCTCCAAAGTGTTGAGTATCACTTTTAAAAACATACTTGCTTATCACAGTTTCCCATTTTAAATTGTAACTTTGAAAACTGATTTGGAGAAAATTGCTATGAGGCTATTAATCTTTAATTCCTGTTTGAAATTGACTACGTTCTGATTTTCTGTGGATAAATCAGAGGCAAATACTTATAAGACACTTTCTGTGTCCAGGTTTTTTTTTTCTTTTTTTGTGAGTGCATGTATTTTATTTTAAGTTCAGTATCTATTTCTAAAATGCAGCAGAACAAATGCTGAGTTGGATGGAATATCTTCTCAGTATTAATGTATTCCCTGCACAAACACTGAGGGCCTGCTATGTTCAAGGTTCTGACTCAGTAGCATAATGCATGTTTCTATTTGACTGTAAACGATAAAAAGCTGTGTTTATATGTCATTCTCCCCCTGCCCCCTTTCAGTCAACAGGTTCTAGGGAGAAAAACAGGCACAGCATCTGTTCACAAAGTTACAATTAAAATCGATGAGAATGATGTCTCCAAGCCTTTACAGATTTTTCATGAACCTCCTTTGCCAGCTTCTGATTCTAAATTAGTAGAAAGAGCCATGAAGGTAAAGGGTTCTCAGTGTATTCTAATATTGATTTGATTAAGTATATATAATTTAGCACATATAAAACTTTTAGCAAAAATTCTTCAAGATCTGTAATCATTTCTAAAACCCTGTGTGAAACTTGTTTTAGGTCAGTGTTATGCTTCTGTATTTTGTTTTTGGTCTTTTAAACATCTGATGCTATATAACATACATTTTAATATCTTCTTTCAGTTTTAGTTCATAGGAGAATGCTACGAGTTACACCTAAGCATATACTTCTATGCTGAATTATGCCCCTACCCTAGTTTCATAGTTTAAATCAGACTATTTTGTTTTTAAGGTCTGGTATCTGAGAACGGTGATTACTAACATGCATATGAACTCTAGATATACATTTGTCAGAATACTTTGTTGTTTTGAGGTAGGGTCTCACAGTGTAGCCATGGCCTCCTGGAACTTACTATGTAGACAGGATGGCCTCAACTCATATAGATGGAGCTGCCTGCCTCTGCTTATCAAGTATAAGGAAGGATCTCACGTCACCCAGCTGGCCTCAATCTTGTTATGTATCTGAGAATGACCTTGAATGTCTGATCCTCCTTCATGTACCTCCTGAGTGCTGGGATATAGTCATGGGCCACCACACACAGTTTTCAGTGTGCTGAGGGACCAAATGCATAGCTTCCTGCATGCTGAACATTCAGCCAACTGAACTTTCCCCAGTCTTCTATACCTAGCCCCCCAAAAATAATTTTAGTTTGGAAGCTTCCAATATAATTAAATAATTAAATATAATTAAAATAATTAAAAGCTCAGACTCCTTAAGTTATATTTTTACTTTATATTAATATTAATATTTATATATTTATATTAAGTTATATTTTTTACTCTAAATTTGTTTATACTGGATAATCTCCAATACTGAAAATAAGTATCTTAAGGCATAGTTGTGTCCATTCACACATTTATAATCAAAATATTTTAATTGTACATTGGATTTTATTGTTGCTCTTTATGCAGATAGACCACTTATCAATAGAAAAGCTACTGATTGACAGTGTGCACGCAAGAGCCCACCAGAAGCTGCAGGAACTGAAGACCATTCTTAGAAGCGTCAATGCTAACGAAAACTGTAGGTGTTTTCAATGGATATTCTTATTTTTCTTTTATTTAAGGGTTTTTCTCGTATAACTTTCCCCTGACATATGGTTTTGTTGAGGATGCTGGACATTTGTTGCATTTAACCTGAAATCTACCAAATTTGTCATAATTTTCTTTCGCTTACTTAGTTTATTTTTTGCTTACTTAGTTTATTTTTGAAATGTTTGCATTTTGTCTCTCCTATAAAATTTATGCTTACTGAAATAGAAACATTTTAGCATGACTCGTGATTTAGTGTTTCTTTTGACAAAGCAGCACTGCAAATGCTTTTATAATATATTTATAAAATATGGCTGAGTAACACAGAATTCGTGCCTTCAGTTTTAGAAAAGACTGTAAATGCATTATAACAGTATTGAGTAAGAAATGCACATGTCAAGAGTAAGTCTTGTAAGACATGTAAGTCTTTCAAGTTTAATTACCTATCTAGTCTATTATGGATTTTAGAAAGCAAATTCTAGTATTTCATGTGCTTCTCTATTTACTATCCTTACCTCCACCCCATCCTCCTTTTCCCCCCTGGATATAGGGTATCACTATATAACCCAGGCTGGCTTCAAACTTGGGATCTTGCTACTTCAGTTCCTCATTGGCCAAAATAATAGGCATGGGCCAATATATCCAGCTCCTTCAAATTGGTTTTGACCATGATTACCTTGCATTCAAGGTTCATAGTGTAGTGAAAGCAGAAACTAGAAGTAGGAGAAGTACAGAGCCTAGATAACTCCATTACACTTACAGAAAGAAAAGTGACTTCTTAGGTATGTACTAGCAATTATAATATTTTAAGGTCATTTTGATAAAAAGATAAAACTCTGTAGCAAAGATAATTTTGAAAAATGGACAGTACATACTCATTCAAGAATGTTGTATTCTGTTGAATAGTAGACATACATAACAATGTACTGTGCATTTTAAAGTAGCTACAAATGAAATTTTTGATCTTATCGCATAAACATTTAAGGTGATGGATATACTAATTACTGACTTGATCATTGCACAATTTATAAGTTATTGTAATATCACAGAATCTATAAGTATAATTATTTTGTCAGTAAAATATTCATTCAATGAAAATTAAAGAATAGATGTGAAAAGTAGGACTGAGCCACAGTATAATGTATGAATATATATTAAAGTTTTTCTTTAAATTAGTAGGCAAAACAATAGGCCTCTTTCTTTTCATCATTAGTTTCTTTTTAGATTTTTTTATTTTTATTTTATGTGTATGGGTGTTTTGCTTGCATGTATGTCTGATGCCCTCAGAGGCCAGAAGAGAGAATTCCCTAGAACTGGAGTTACATACTATTGTTAACTGCCATATAGGTACTGAGATTGAACAAGGGTCTACTGGAGGAATAGTCTGTGCTCTTAACAACTGAGCCATCTCTCCAGCTCCCTCTTTCCGTTCCTTCACTAGCTTTGTAGACCAGACTGGCTGTGAACTTGTAGCAATCCTGGGTCGGTGCCTCCTCTCCTTAATTAAGTGCTACGACAACATACATGCACCCTTTGAATCTGTATGATTTTATTGTGATATTTTCAAATGTGTATGTTGTGCTTTGCTCAGAATCACTCCCACTATTACTACCTCTTGTCCTCTCTTCTCCTCTCTGATGGCTTCCCTTCTCCACTGAAATAGCCACCCTTCTGCTTTCATGACTTGTGTATATTGTTAAATATCTCCTTTCATACCTTCTATATATTTGGGTTCTTCATATCAAAGGAAACATACTTGTCTTTCTAAGTCTGGCTTATTTCAGTTAACATGACATTCTCCAGTTCCATCAATTTTTTTTTTCTGAAAATGCCATTGATTGTTGTTCTTTATAGCTGAATGAAATTCCATTCTACATATTAAAGTACATTCATCTGATGATGGGCATCTAGGTTGATTTTCAGTCTTGGCTATAGTGCATAGTGCTGTAGTAAACATGCGTGTGCATGTGTGCTTGTGGCAGGCTGACTTAGGCTCCTACTGATGTAGTTGGGTCATGTAGTACTTTTAGTTTTTTTTAAGGAAGCTAAATTCTGCATACTGATTTCCCCAGTAGATGGACTAATTTACAGTCCCATTATTGTCAGCATGTTTCATTTGATTGCTTTGTAGTAGACGTTCTAATTATATTGAAATGGAATCTCTGTATTTGCATTTATTAAGAGCCAAGGATGTTGAACATTTCTTATTGGCCCTTGCTTCTTTTGAAAACTGTCTAGTTCATTTGCTCATTTGGATGATTTTTCTGTATTTAACTTTTTTTTTTTTTACAGTCCAGTCGTTATTCTCTGACTGAGTCAGACCAGGCAGTTCTCTGCTGTATATGTGTCAGGGGGGCTTCAGACCAGCCCCATGCATTCTTCCTGGTTGGTGACCGTGTCTTATCTTTTTACACTGGTAATTGTTTACTGTGTATAGAAACCTTTTAATTCTATGTAATCCTATTTGTCAATTCTTGCTATTATTTCCTAATCTACTGGACTCCTTTGCATAATCAGTTATTTTTCCTGTATTTTATTTTTGCAGTTTCAAAGTTTCAGGACTTATAAGTTTTAGGTTTTAAAAAATTTTGAACTGAAGTCTTAGAGACATGATATGGAGATCTAGTTTCATTCTTCTATATACAGATGTTAAATTTTTCTAGCAACATTTTGTTGAAGCCTCCCCTCCAAGTGTGTTTTTGACACTTTCATTAAATCTCAGGTGGGTATAGTTTACTGGGTTGATTTCTGGGTTTTATATTTTATTCCATTGGCCTACAAGTCTGTTTTGGGACAGTACTATGCTATTTTTTTTTTTACTACAGTTTAGTTGCATAGTTTGAAATTAGGCATTATGATTTCTCCAACCTTAATTGTGGCCATGAAACAGTTTGGCTTTTGTTCTTTAGGGATGCTGCTGCTGCTGTTTTTGTTTTGTTTTTTTGTTTAACTTTAAGATAGGGTTTCTCTGTGTACCCTCTCCTGCTGTTCTGGAACTTGTTCTGTAAACCAGACTGACTTCTAACTCAGAGAACTACCTGTCTCTGCCTCCCAAGTACTGGTATTAAAGGTGTGCACCACTACTTTACTTTTGAGTCAAGATGTGTCACTGACAGATACAGACTAAAGTGAACCCCAGAGATCTCCCTGCCCCTACTACAACTGGCATTACCATAGTCAGCTTCTTATTTGGGTTTTGGAAGTCAGACTCTGCTCCTTGTATGTCTAAGACTGGTACTTTGCTTCAAGCTTCAACATTGATGTTGCAGTTTGGGATTGATTTGGCTGGGTTTTTTTTTTGGCTTCTGAATAGATTTTACGATTATTATAATTCTGTGAAGAATGACATTCTAATTTTTAGTGTGATCACATTGAAACTAGATCATTTTCAGTAATATAACCATCTTCCAGAATTAGTCCTACTGATGATGTATGAGCATATTATTCCACCTTTTAGTGTGTAGGTTGATTGATAGATACAGGTTCTTGCTCTATAGCACAGACTTTATTGTAATGTACTATGTAGTCTAAGCTGGCCTTGATCTTGGTAGCAATCCTACTTGCTTCAGCTTTCCAAGTCATAAGGTCTGGAATCACACCTAGGGTTTTGTGTGAGTTATGTGGCAAACACTACTGATTTAGGTACAGTTCTCTCCAGGGCTTTTCTTTTGAAGAGATGTTGAGCTTTGTTGGAGGCCTGTTGTATATCTATTGAGAAGATTATATGATTTCTGTTGCTAGTCTGCATGTTGTATTATATTGAATAATTTGCATTTGTTGAACTGTATTTGCACTTCTGAAATGAGAACAACTTGATTAACTTGATCCTGGAGCATTATCTTTTTTTTCTTTTCCTTTCCAGAGTCAACAATTTTTTATTATTGAACTTGGACAGGGTTAGTTCATTCATCTATAAAAACAGCATTTCCCCTGAGACTGGGGCTGGTGGTACTATTCTCAGAAAAGATTTAAAACTGCCTAAGGATTGCAAAAACATGACACTCTCAAGTGTTGCAGAAGAAAATATCTCTACATAATGTTAGTCCATAACAAGCAGTTTCATGAGTTGGAACACCCAAAACAACAAAAGATGGATGCATTAGAAAATGTCAACTATGCTATGCAGTGCTGGTTTTTACCTTTTATCCAGCACTTGGGGGCAGAGTTCAGGGTCAGCTTGCTTTATAGAGTAAGTTCCAGAACAGCCAGGGCTACATAGAGAATAACCCAATAACCCAAGTAAATAAATAAATTTTCCTCATTTCAAAATAAAACAAGACAGTACCCTTTCTTCCTCTTGGCTCAACTTCCTCCATTTCTTGGAAGAAAAACCCAAGAATAGGATGAAAAACAGTTGTTTTCCTGCCTGACTACAAAGACTCATACCAATTCCCCAGGAAACAGATCCCCAATTTCTGAGCTGGAGTTCTAGAAACTTGGAAACTCCCTTCAAGCTATCAACAGGGAGGGCCTCAGGGCTTCTTGAAAGAGGTTTTTTTTTTTTGAAAACAAACATTTTATTTCCTTTTAAAAAGGAATTATTTATGTATTTTATGTATATGAGTACTCTGTAGGTGTCTTCAGACACACCAGAAGAGGGCATCAAATTCTATTAGATTGTAAGCCACAGTGTGGTTGCTGGGAATTGAACTCAGGACCTCTGGAAGAGCAGTCAGTGCTCTTAACCACTGAGTCATCTCTCCAGCCAAAGACAAACATTTTAGATAGCTTTATAAACTATAGGTCTAACTTAAATCTTTCAGGTAAAATTAAGTAGCCACAGGCACTATACTGAGCTGGCCAAAAAGGTACAGTATCCTTACCTTTTAACTGACCTCATGTGTCTTGCAAAAAGTAGCTGTATTTTGGGTCAGGCCATCTCTGTGTTGGTTAGAGTTCACACCCTGTGTTGCCTAGCGGGCTCAAGTACAGACACTGAAAGATTAAATTGCACAGAGCTGTCATTCTGTAGCCGGATTCTTGCCTGTTTTGTAGATTCGGTTCCACGTAGACAGGTATTTCAGAACAGAGACTTTTCAAAGACTTCATAACTAAGAAAGGTTTCCTAGCAGCTGCTCAAAACCATTGCATGAAAACAGGCTGCTCTGTGTGTTGGGGCTAAACTCCTCCAAGGTGATAGGCTTCCTGTCAAACCTCAGCAGCAGCTCATTGGTTTTTAGGAAGAGGTCTATCTATATCTAAATTTGTATACCAACTTGGAGAGGAATGAACCATCTGTAGAATATGGTGACATTTCTTATTGTTGGAATTGGTAAATACTCTTCCATCTGCCAGCATTCGAGCTACACAGCAGCAGATAAGGTTTTGAAAAAGAAAAAACAAAGGAAACACCTAAAGAGGTTCTGATTTGAATAGGCCAGAACTGTTTGAACTGCTTGAACTGTTCCCAACTCCTTGCTTTATAAGAACTGAAGACAACAAGGGCAGTGTCAAAAAGGAATATGTTCTTTAGCCCATGAAAACAAATCTCCACGGCTCAGATAAACAAAACCATCTCTCTGTTGACAGCTCTTGATTAAAGTTTTCCAAATTCTGCTGAGGTTGAACTTGTCTCTGGATGCAAAAGCAGAGCCTGTGTGCTTGAGTATGCTCTTGGTTTAGCTCATGATAGGTACCCTGTTCCAGACTGCTCTTTATACACTTGGAACTTGGTATGGGAGTGCATAAACCTTGCATAAGGCTTGAGGATGGATGGTAAGGGAGGTGTTCTGGGTCCTGTTGAAAAGATTACTGTACCTCTATGGCATTCATCAATGATCATCGTTGGTCCCTTGTTGGGACCTCAGGGCTGTAGGCAGGTCAATTTCTGGTTAGGCTTTGGATGAAATGGAGAATCTTATCACTGAAGGTCCTGGAATCACATAGAATCTTTTGTGTTGCTGAATTTGACTTGCAAGTATTTCATTGAGAATTTTTATACGCATGTTCATCAGAAAAATTGGTGTATGTTCATCCTTGTTTGGTCTTTGTATCAGGGTAATACTGACTTCATGGAATGAGTCTGGTAATATTCCTTGCCCTTCTTTTTTTATGGAATAGTTTGAAGAGTGTGTCCTTTTTAAAAGCTCCAGCACAACCTGATTAATCCATTTGATCTCAATACTTTTTAGCCAAGAAACTTTATTCTTCAGTCTCATTGCTCTTTATAGATCTGTTTAAACATTTTCTATTCTTTTGGTTTTAATTTTGTAGGCTGTATCTAAGAACTTTATTCTTGGTAAGGCATTTTTTCTTGGTTTTTTGAATATAGATTTTCAAAGTATTTCCTAATTTGCCTCTGAATTTCATTGGTCTTTATTATATTGTCTTTTTTATTATTATCTAACTTTATTGATTTGCTTCTTAATTTTAGTCTGGGCTGAAAGTATTTGTCTTGAAGAACCAACTGTTTTAATGAGTCTTCGTAGGTTTTCATTTCCATCTTACTACTTTCTGCCCTGATCTTGATCAGGCTGCTGCAAAAGCATTTGCTGTTTTTATACCTTTGTTCTGTTGAAATTTGCCATAGAACACTGGACTGTATTCTTTTTCTTTTCTTTTTTTTTTTTTCTATTGAGACAGGGTTTCTCTGTGTAGCCCTGGCTGTCCTGGAACTAGCTCCATAGACCAGGCTGGTGTAGAATTCAGAGACCTGCCTGCTTCTGCTTCCCGAGTTCTGGGATTAAAGAGTTATGTCATCCCTGCCTGGCTTGGAGTATATTTCTAAAATTAAATTTATTTACTTACATTACAACCCCATATCAGCTGTTACCTCTCCTCCCAGTACCCTCTCATCATGTAAGTTCTTCCCCCTTCCCCCATCTCCCCACCCCAGAATGAATATATGAATATATATATATTCATATATATATATATATATGGTTTTTATTCATGTGCATGGGTTGTGGAGGCATGAATGCCACAGCATATTTGTGGAGGTCAGATGACAGCTTAAAGAAGTCAGTTTTCTACCCTGTGAGCCCTAGGGATTGAACTCAGGTCCTCAAGCTTCATGAATGCCTTTACCTGCAGAGTCATCTCACTAGCCCTGTTGTAACATTTCAGTGTGCATGTCTTATTTCATGTTTTTGATAATATCAGAATTTGGTATTTTACATTTGCCTTATATTATGAGAATGTGAAATAAAACAAACTGTAGTGCTTTTCTTGTGTTCAGAGTTGGTTGTAAAAGCATTGGAACTGATTTGCAACATTGACAATGCATTTGGAACTTCGAATAAATGTTTAGTACCGTAGGGATTTAAGATTTACAAAGGAGACAGCCTTGAAGTGCTTTTAAAAACTCTGACATCTCCTTCAGTCCATGGATTCTTAATTTGGCTGTTGGTCATGCTGGTCTATTTACTTTCTGTTTTTCTTTTTTTTCCTTTTTCTTTTTTTTTGCTTTTTCGAGACAGGGTTTCTCTGTGTAGCCCTGGCTGTTCTGGCACTCACTCTGTAGACCAGGCTGGCCTCGTATTTACTTTCTTTGATGTCTGATAGACTTTCTTTATCCTTGTCTTCCTTGCTCTTTGTATGAATGTTTCATGAATGGGTGTTAGCAGTTGAACTGGTTCTTCTCCACCAGAGCCCTTGACCACTGGATCATCTCCAGCTTCTGGATTTTAGTGTATTGCTGGAACTTTTCCAATGCACTTTTCATTGTTTTAATTTAGTTTTTCATTACTAGCTTTTTTGTTACCCCTTCTCTACCCTCAAAGTCTCTTTCTTTGCTGAACTTCTTATCAGTGTTAATTTCATGTCTATATTTCATTCAGGCCTTTGAAATTTGGATCCATAATTGACTTTCTTTCTTAATTCATCTCTTTGTTATTTTATGAAATATTTTTACTAGCAGAAATTTTTTCTCCAGTATTAGAACTACCTTAGTATCTTTGGATTTGTTGGCTGAGGAATTAGGATCTTTTGTATATGCTGTGTTGCCTTGTTTTTCTCATGGTTCTGATGCACTTATCTGCATGGGATATCTCTTCCAGTCTTAATGGGAGGATTTCTTACTGAGAAACCTTTTCTTGAGGGGTCAACCTCCACTATCATTCAGAGAAGAGAAAAATGAGGTGCTACAACACTAAAACCTGATAACAGGAATACACTTAAAATCAATGAATGCTAACTTGTATAATTCCTATGACCACAGAACAGAAAATAGCTAAAAAAAAAAAAAAAACAGATTAAGTTATCACTGTAAATTTTATTTAGGATAAAAGTAAAAATAGTAAATGAACAAAGTAAAGGTCAAAAGAATGCAAAACCAAAATTAAAAGAAAAAGAAGACGAATGTTAGGAAGACAAAAAAAGAACAATAGGGTTAAAGTATTGCACATTAAAGAAATATTCATAAACAAAACTAGATAAATATCAGAATAATAAAGAAAAACAAAAGTTTTTCTGGGAGGGAAAAGCTACCATTATGTAGCCTTTTAAATCCGTACTATGGCTATATTTTTGTGATTATTTTTCTGTAAGGAGAGAAACTAAAATTCAACAAATATTTACCTGTTTTTTGTTTGTTGTTTGTTTTATTAAAAAGACTCAGTGTGGCAGTTCACACATAAAATGCCAGCATTCAAGAGGCTGAGGCTGGCAGATCTGGAGTTCAAGGCCAGCCTGGACTACATAGTGAGCTCAAGGCCATCGGAGCTACATAGCAAAACCCTGTTTAAGCCCCTCCCCTGTATATAAAGTAAAAATAATACTGAAATTATAATAAAATGAAACAGGTAGTAAAAAGGGAAAAAACCTAAATGGCAAAGTATCAGTACTTTTTTTCTGTGTACTCTAATATTAGAGTCTTCCAGGTAGGAAGGGTATGCAATTGAAGTTGGAGTCTCTTCTTTTTCCTATCGTTTAGGAGGGCGCTGAGCCTGAACCAGTCAAGTGTCAGATGTCCGACAGAGCTGTCTTCATTTTAGGAGCTTCCCTTCTTTGCATACCAGAAACCTCTGCTGGCCCCTCTTAGATTTGCAGCCTGTGGGCTATGCAGGTTGTCCCATACTTCAGAGACTCCCCAGTTGAATGTTTTGGGGAGTCAAGAAAGCAGAGTACTGATGACATCTGTACTGGAGGACTATGTGTCTCAGTGCTTTGAGTACAGCATTAAACACCCTTCGGGAGGGAGGAGGCTACAGAAGTTGAGAGAACTCCACTGGACCTGAGCTTCAGAGTTCTCAGTCCTACCAGCAGAGAACCTTGCAGCTGACAGGTGGCTCCAGAGGTTGGGCTACCTGCTGACCTTGGGCTCATGGGCCGTAAGACTGCATCTATCCTCAGATGAATGGGGTCTATTTCTATCATGGACCACCAGACCCTTCAACGCCCAAGCTCTTCCTGCTGCCTGAACTCAGCATCTGGCTCTCCTCCTGTTCTCAACTGCTCTTCACTGCAGTCTTCTACCCAGGGGCTGTGGCATGTTGATTCCCCAGGTCCCTTGACTTGTGATTGTTTCAGAATAGTTTGTGCTTTATATGGTAGGCCCTTTATCAAAATGGCACCCCATCACAGCCCTTCAAGACACGAGGGAGAAAATGGATCTTTTCTCCACTACTCATCACACAGATGGAGTCATTCTCTTAGCAAATTCCCAGCTGAGAATGTAATCCTCTGCTGTGGGTAGAATCTCCAGTCACTTCCTGGTCTAACTTGAATGAGGCCCCACCCAGTCCCTTCCCACCAGTGAGTCCTAACATTTTTCAGAACTAGGGAAAGGGAAGCTTAGCAAAAATGCAAATGTGGGTTTTAGGGAAGAAAGACAGGCAGTCAAGAATTGGGGTGCATGTTCATTCAAAATTTGGTAAGAGAATAACTCCATCTGTGTGATGAGTCCATAGTGGAGACAAGATCCATTTTCTCATTTTGTTAAAATGTTTTTTTTCCTGCATGTATGTGTGTGTGTTAATTGTTAGTGTTCACTAATATTAATTATAAGACGCTAACCCCTTTCATCTTTCAAAATAAAAGTAGTGATTAGGAAGTATAATTGAAACTCATGGGAACTAGAATATTGTTGAAATATCCATGTACATTTAATGGGACTTTTAGCATATTTAGAATAGTCCAATTTTAGAATATTGTAGTCATCCCCTAAAGAAACATAGCTACTAGCAGTCATTCTGATTTACCCCTCTCTAGCTCCTGACAGCTACTCATCCACTATATAAATTTATCTGTATAAACATTTCATATGAATGAATCATGTAATTAGTGTTCTTTTGCATATTGTTTTTGAGGTCTCTCTATGTTATAGCATGTTTTAATAATTTTATTGTTATATATACCATATATTGTGGTTATTTTTAATTTTCAACTATTGTGAATGTAGCTGTGAACATTTGTCCAAGTTTTTGTGTGGACATACACTTGTATATATGCCTAAGAATATAATGGCTGAGTGATCTGGCCACTCTGTTTAACTTTTTTACATACTGAACATGACTTTGACAACCTCACCAACAGTGTGTAAAGGTTCTACCTTCTCCATATTCTCACTGATACTGGTTAGTGTTCCTTTGTGTTTCTAGCCACCCTAGTATGTATGAGATTTCATTATAGTTTTGACTTGTTTGTTCTGTGTTGAGCATCTTTTCATATGTCTGTTCAGATCCGTTGTCCATTTTATAATTGCATTTATCTTTTTTCATTAATTGAATTGTAAGAGTTTCTTTTTATATTTTGGATATAAGTCCCTTTTCATACATTATAATTTGCAAGAATTTTTCCCATGCTTGCTAACTTTTTATATGGTATTTCTACTACTGATTTCCGCCATGCCTCCTTCCCTTCTGATAGGATGTCATGTGGTTTATGTTGGCTTCAAACTCTTGGTTCTCCTATTTCCATTTTCCAAAGTTTCCAACTGGTAGGACTAAGTGTATAGCACCATGCCCAACCCTTTTTTTTTTTTTTTTTTTTGAGATAGGCTCTCACAATGTGCCACCAGTAGGCCTGTTACTCTGTATACATCCGGCAGGCCTTGAATTTGAGGCAGTCCTTCTGCCTCTACTATACTAGTTCTGAGATTATAAGTGTATGCCACTATGCTCACGTTTTTAAAATTCTTTTTATTTTAAATGACATTCAGTGTCCACTTTTTTTGTTTATACTTCTCATGTTGTATTTAAGTATCCATGTCTTAAAAACCTGAGATTCCCAAAGACATACACTTCTAGCTCTGAATCGTGAGTTAATTTTTGTGTATAGTATCAGATAGGTGTAGAAGAAGATATGCAGTTGTACCAGTAACATTTCTTAAGGAAAACTCTAAGCATTCTACAATCTTTTTCCCCCATGGAGTCAGGGGTTCACGGTGTAGCTCTGGCTGTCCTGGAATTCACTTTGTAGACCAGGATGGGCTGGCCAGAGATCTGCCTGCCTTGGCCTCCTGAGTGCTGACATTAAAGGCATGTGCCATTACACCTGACCAAGCATTTTGCAATCTTTATTTCTTCTTATTTCTAATTTTACAAAGCAATAAAATTCTAAAATTTTGTTGGAGCTGCAGAAAATGAAAATTTGTGATGTTTTGATAGGCTTTTGTTTACTCTTGCTTATATCTTTGGTAAACAAAGCTCAGTAAAGTAAAAAAGCTGTCAGAATAATTGCTCAGGGGATATTATTTTGAGAAGTAATCTCTAGCACTGAAGATGCAGCAGTCGGTGAAGTGTTTGTCTAGCATTCCTAAAAACTTGAGTTCAGCCTCATGGCCACATAAAATTCAGAGTATTGTCCTATGCCTGTAATCTTAACACTGGGGCTAGCTAGAGGCTTAGAAGTGGAGGTGTAGTGGGTTAGGAATTCAAAATTATCTTAGACTGCATTGGTTAGCTTCTATCAAACTAAACATGAGCTCTTCCTATTATTTTTGAACACAGGGTCTCCTTATGTAGACCATCTGGCTTGGAAATCATTGTGTAATAATTTATGTAGTGATTCGAGGATAGCCTCAAAAAGAGTTCTGTCTGCCTCTTCTTCTAGTTTTAAAGTGTATATCATCATACCTGTGTAAACACATGTTCTGGTAGTGGTAGTTTGGTGTACTGATTTAAGTTCTCAGAATTTCTCTTACATGTATATTGTAGTGGTGTCTCTCCCTGAGTAGCCAGAAGGTTTTGAGTTCAGCTGCATGCTTTCAAACACAAACGTGCTTTGAGCTCCATTCTCCAACTGTAATTGGAAGCTGTTGTTAGCATATGTTCTTTCTAGATCTCTAGTTTAGTTGAAACATGTGCTACCTTAGTTGCTTCAAGCTCTTGTTCCCTACTGTCCTAGGTGTTTGAGGATAGTATTATAGGAACTATGATTTGGAGATGAGGAAGGAGCTTCCTTTTGAGATTGGTCCATCTTATCAGCACTTTTCTACAAGGGAAAAGGCTCTGTTATCTACCTTTTTAGGGTATAAATTGTTCTTGTTTTGGTTTGAGACAGTCTCACTATATAGCCATGGCTACCATGGAACTCAGATCATCTTGGCTCTGCTTCCAAGTCAGTGCTGGTATTAAAGGTGTATGTGCCTGGCCTATAGAACTATAGCCCATTCTTTGAATCTGTTAGTGCTGTTGCTCTCAATCCATTGCATTTCTCCAAATTTCTAACTGGAATAGCCTGAAGTGAGTAATTTAGAGATTAGAATATTTCAAGAAAGGCTTAGGAGAAGGCACAGCTGCAGGGATTTGAAATAGCACAGATAGAAGCATTTGGTTTCCTCGGGGTGAAGTTGCCTCAAGGGCAACCAGGTGCAGAGAAGACCAAAATAGTGCAAGGCAGGGAGATATGATGTAGCCAGTTCTCAGTGATGTCTGAGTCCTAGGAGTCTCCACCCACTAGGTCTGAATTGGCATTGTCAGATGGAAGCAGTTTACTAAAATCAGTGTATTTAATTGTGCTTAATTCCGCATTTCTCTTCATTTTCTCAAAAAACAAAACCAACTAACCAAATAAACCCACCAAAAATATATATTGGTGGCCATAGGATATATCGACGTTATTTTCTTTTGAATGTATATCTTCTGATGCATGTCTGTATGAGATTATTCAGTCTTGATAATTAGATTGAAATTATAATTGTCATCTCTATTGGCAGGTGTATTATATTGTTTTAAAATTATTTTGATTAAATAATGCACTGGTTTGTACCTCATCGCAAATTATAACTGTATAGAAATGTTTTAAAAATTAGTAACCCCTATCAAATGATGTGACTCAGTAATTGAGTATGGGCTTAGCATGTTTAAGGCTCTGGATTCTGTTCCCAAAGCCACATAAACACACAGTTAGAAACCCTGCTTCAAAACTGTAAATACTTTTTATTCTACTGCATAATGTACTATGTTCAAGACACTGTTGGTTTAATCTCATTTGTTGCACTGGTGTTGAATTATAAAATATTGTATCAAAAATTTTTAGTCTCCATTTTTTTTACCTTAAAAATTTACATTTTGTTTGCATAGATAATACCAATGGTATCTTCACACATTTTAAATTTTGTAAATTTATAAGTTGTGGTGGACCAATTCTTTAATTCATGAATGGTGACTTGTAAAAGTACCTTTTATTCACCTGGCTCAGTTCTTCTAACTTCCAGGCCTAGTCCTGGGAGCTTCTAGTCTCCATAAAATCTAATCCAGGCCTAGAATGCTTTCAGCCTCTGAGACTTCTGAATAAGCTCACCCTTTCTGAGCTCTGGGTGACTGGTTCAACTCAGCTGTTCTGACTCAAAACTCCTCTCCAAGCTGACTTAACTCAAGCTAGCTGCTTTCTGCTTCTTATTGAATTGCTCTGCTTAGCCTAAAACTAACTCTAGCAATCTTTTCTAATCTTCTGGCTCCTCCTCATTTTCTGGCTTGTTCTGTCTTTACCTGTGTTTCAATTGTTCTGTCTACAACCTGTGTCTATAAAGCTTTCATGGTAACTGAGAGTTACTACCTCTGAATTCCACAAACTGAACAGGACTGGCTAGAAAGAACTAAGATCTGCATGACTCTGTCTCCTGAGTGCTGGGATTAAAGATGTATACATGCTTGGACCTAAGCTTTTCTTTACCTGAAACTTGGCTCTATACCAGACTGGCCTTGAACTCAAGAGATCTGTTTGACTCTGTCTCCTGAGATTAAAGGCATGTCTATATTCCACCCAGATCACATAGAAAGTTTTTGCATGTGATCTCTTGCCAGAACAGCCATGTTCTGAATTAAAATCAACATTCCTTTACAGTGGCTCATGCCTCTAATCCCTTCACTTGGGAGATAGAAGCAGGAGGATTGCTGAGATCGAGGCCAGCCAGGCTTCCATAGTGAGTGTTTACACAGTTAGACCCTGTCTTAAACAAATATGAATGAAATGATGTGCTTTTCCCACCATGCCATAACCAGATCTGGCCCTGTTAGGTCTGCAAGATGAGTAGGGTGGCCACAGATGACATTTTTTTCTTATTTGTTTGTGGCCAGAGGACTTTCCTTTTGTGGGCTCCACCACTCTGAGCCCCAGTGCGCTTTTTAGTGCTTTGAGTTCCTAGGTTTCAGTTTGCCTATTTGAGGGATTAAAGGATGAGTTGATAGGGCCTGGTGGAAATATCCCTAAACTCTTAGATTTATTATCTAGGACTTACAAACGAGAAGAAAAATTCCCATGTTATAATACTGAAGAGTTCTTAAGTGTTTCTTAAACATGACCTCTTGATGTCAGAAAAAAAACACATTTTTTAAAATAAAAGAGTACATTGAAAATCTTATTGAGGTGTAAATTTGTGTTCTAAAATATTTTTTCCTGATATTTTTCAACTAGGAAAGTCTCGGGTGAGCAGTAGTGACTCACACAGTCCTTTAATGCTTGGGAGGTAAAAACTTGGGAGACTACAGAGTAAAACCCCATCAAACCAAAACCAAACCGGAAAAAGGGGATAGGGGGAGAAAATTTATAAATGTTGACTTAAACCCTGACCTATGGAATATAAAGAACTCAGTTAACTGATGGTATTGGACTTTTAATAGATAAAGTAACTCTTTTTTAATAGAATTTCAGATGTTTTTCCTGTCTTTTTCTCATATATATATGTCTTTTGTGTAGCAACCTAGAAAATGCCATGCTTCCTTTTCAGCTCCTACTAATTGACATTGTTATTCAGTTCCAACCTTTATAGAATTATGTCTTCTATATCCAGACTTCCCTTTGTTCCTACTCATTGAAAATAATTTAGAGCAAATATTCAGATATAAAAATAATTTTTAATTCTCAACTGTTCAGCTTCCATAGAGACTGCACTTCCAGCTCTTATTGTACCCATCTTGGAGCCCTGTGGTAATTCGGAGTGCCTACACATTTTTGTAGATTTGCATTCTGGAATGTTCCAATTGATGCTTTATGGACTTGGTAAGTTACTAAATGTAGTCATTCAATGTAAGTGTGTGTGTGTGTGTGTGTGTGTGTGTGTGTGTGTTGCCTGCTTATATGCATGTACACCGTTAGCACTAAGAGGTCAGATCTCCTGAAACTGGAGTGTGGTGGCTGTGAATCACCATGTCAGTCGTGGGAATTGAACCTGGATTCTCTGCAGTAATAACATGTGCTCTTAACCCCTAAGCCATCTTCTCTATGGCCCAAGGAAAATTTTGTAAGAAAAGCAAACTGAAACTTCTCTACAATAATGTGTGGGAAGGGGTTTGTGCAGCGTTGAAAGTAAGTATGGGAGGAATGATGAACTGACAGCTCTTCCTTGGAACTCTTTTTTTTTAAAGTCTAATTTGAAATTTTTTTGGTATTAGAAGTTAAACTTTATTATGTAAAAATAACAGTGATGGCTGATTTTTAGATTATCTGTTCAGGAGTTTAGTTTTTATTTAATCACTAATAAATTGACATAGAAATGACTACTAGGAATTGCTAGTATCCTTTGTGACTAGAGAACATATTTATGACAGTATGTCTATGTAATGATTTGGAATATAGATCCCTAGAGGAATTTTCTCTGGCCTTAACTCAGTAGAAATGAAAGTTTGATTTCTAGTCAAGTGTGTGAACTGAACTATATTTCCAGTCCTAAAATTTGATTTCTTTCAAGGTCAGCCTGGTCTACAGAGCTAGTTTCAGGACATCCAAGGCTACACAGAGAAACCTTGTCTCAAAAAAAAGTTTGATTTCTAACTTGTTCTTTTATTGTGTGGGTATTCTCAAATGATATATATATTTACTAGGAAAAAAGTGTTTTCTATGACTGCTCAAACAATATTCCTGATTATGGTGTATATACTCTATTTGGAGTTAATATTAAACAAAAGAAATTAAAATAAGGGATTTTTTGATTCTATTATGTAGCTATAAAGGTAAGTTAAATTTTATTATTCATTTAAAATTGTTTTTAAGACAGGATATGTAGTTTTGGCTGGCCTAGAACTTGCTATGTAGCCCAGGCAGGCCTTGATTTCAAAGAGATATCCCTATCTATGCTTTTTGAGCTGGGATTAGAGTCATATACCTATTACACTTGGCTAAAAAGGTAGAATTGTGAAACATACATTAGCAGCTCATGAAAAATAAGACTTTGAATTACATATTTATGATAGGTAAATGGCATATGACAGTGGTTTGCTTTTTTAAAGTTCCCTCCCCCATCATTTAAAATGGAAACATCACTTAATTGTTGCTTAAGTATATGACAGTTCTACATGACAGCAGACAGCAAAACTGAAATCACATCATCTGGTAATACTCATCCTTTCCCTCATTGTTATCTGCTTTCTAGGGTAGCCATGTCTTCATAGGCTTCAGAAAACTTTACTTTTATCTCTTCCCTCATACACCAGTTGACAAGGGCATGTTTGTCCTACATCAGGTCAGACATGATGGAAGTAAGCCCAGCCCTGTGGAGTTTGTCAGGTTACCATAGCTCACTGCATAGTGCCTAGGTCTACAAACTACCTTAAGTAGGAGGCTGCTAAGTATGCTAGTCTTGAAGCTAATGAATAACCCAGCCAAACTGGATAGTACAGTTGGCTTTGAGGCAGCAATGACAGCACCGACATTTTTGGGAACCCTGTCACTGTGATATAACAAGTATTAAACTATGTATTTATCATGCCATGGCTGACCATCTTGTTGGCTGGATTAGCAAGATGATGGGCATTTGAGGACAGAGGAAAATCCATATGGGATAGGGCACCATGCAATGTCTCCTATGGAAGGCAGTGATCTGAGGCACAGGTGGCCAGGAAGGTAGTTAAGTTTAGTTAGTCCAGTACTCATGATCAAGGTTTTCCTGATGGATGTTATAAAGGCTCTGATGTATGTTCTCACTGTTGTGGGGGCTGCAGAGAAATAAGTTAATGTCAGTGGAGTTTGTTTTAGTGTGGGCTTCACTCCTGACTCCTAGGCTTTTTTTGACATGTCCTTACAAGGGGTGCACACTTTCCTTTCTGTTCCTGTAGAGTAGTGCTTCTCAACCTTCTTGTGCTGTGACCCCTTATTGCAGTTATTACCATGTTTTGGGCAATGGGGACTGCAATGGCTTTTTTTTTTCCTGATTTTTTTTTTTTTTTTTTTAGATTTTGATCTAGTTAAAATCATTTTGTGCCTTCCTTTTTTCCCTTAGTGTTCTACTTATTAATATTTTCTACTGCCATTAAAAATTTAGACTGGCATCTAGTAAGCCAGTCGTTTAAGTCTATCTTGCATATGCTTGAGATGACTTGTGTGCTGTTAAAAGAAACACTGATTTTTTTTATTTTAGTTAAGATTCTAACTCTAATAATTTTCTGAATTTTAAGTACTTCATAAGTTGGAAATGCATTTGTTACTTGTTCTTGCCAGTGAAATGGGAAGGAGGAAAAGCAAGTTGATTGACAGCTCTTGGTTGGATTTATTTTATTCTCTTACTCACATACAACATGGTTTTCTGCCTAAAGTTTAATTTAAAGTTTGGCTGCATAGATAAAGCTTTTGTTTGTGTTTAAGCAATGGGTGAATGAATTCTTTATTCTGTAGACCAGGCCACTCTGGAGGACATGGAAAAATCCTTGAATGATGACATGAAGCGGATCATCCCTTGGATTCAGCAACTGAAGTAAGCTTACTTAATTTAGCTCCAGACTGAAAAGGGAAACCTATCCTAACAGTATTTATTTTCTTCTCCATCATTATTCTTAATCAGTCACTGTTCTTAAAAGTTTGTGACATGAAACCTGAGCACCTTTGGTACCTTGAACTCTAATTTGCCTTGGAACTCGTCCAGGATGGCTGTCCTATCAGATTGCCCTCTAGATCCAGTGTTGGTCAGAAGGGCATGACACTAAACTTTGATTCCTCATCATATTTTCTCCAGAACAAGCACTTCACAAATTGTCCTTTAATAGAAACCGATTTGCTCTTGTTCAGAAGCTTTGTGGTATTAATCTCTCAGCAGATACTGTCCAAATTGTTTCTTTTTCTCTAACATTGTCATTTAGTTTGTTTCAAAATTACCCTGTTAACAGAATCAGAGACAATTACCTGTGCTTTCATTTCCATTCTGGCCCCACTGAGGGAGCTTTATGTCAGCTCTTACCAAGCTAGTCTTACTCAATTGATTTCTGCTTTTGAGACAGGCTCACACAACTGAAACTTATCTCTCAGAATTGCTATGTAGCTGAGACAAGTCTTGAACTCCTTATCCAGCTTCCTCTATCTCTCATGTACTGGCATTATAGACATGTGCCACCATGCTGAACTCAGAGTCTTCAAAACACTTTATAAGATTTATTAATTTGTAGTAAAGTTATCACATTTGACAGCTGTCTCAACAATCTAGTTGTACCACATTTTTTAAAAAGTACTTTTCTATTGCCCATATACAGTTAATCATCATTGCTAGCCCCAGGTAATCGCAAGTCTATTTCTTGTTTGAGTTTTGTTTTTAAACAGAAGCATAAGCTGTATGATTTGATGGGCTTCTTCCACTTGTCTTTTTAGTGGTCATGTTGTAGGATGTGTCTTTATTTTGCTTTAATCATATTTTACTGAATGGACAGACCACATTTTCTTTATTCTATAGTAAATTGGTTTACAATAAATGGAGTTGTTACCACTTCTTCTTGGCTGTTATGTGAACTTACATTTTCATTTTCTGTGGCCAAAACTTGGCAGTGGAATTGTTGAGGTAGAGAGTAAAAATTATGTTAGACTTGAAAGAAATTCCCAAACTTCTTTGCAAAGTAGCTATGTCACTTTGCCATTCAATCAACATGTGAGGGTTTCTGTTTTTGCACAGATACTTGCTATTGTTTGGTATGACTAGGTATCTCATGGCAATCTTAGAATACTTTGCCATAATGGCTAATGATATTGAGCATCTGGTCCATGTGATATTTTTGTATTATGGAAGAAAAACAGATTCTATTTAAAGAAACAGCTGGGCATGGTGGCACATGCCTCTAATTCCAGAACTTGGCAGAGATAGGAAGATTACTGAGTTCAGCCTTGTTTCCATAGTGACTTTTAGGTCAGCCAGAGGTGTATATAGTAGGGGTTCTAATCCCAAAAATACCAAGCCAAGCTAAACAAAAACCCCAAATAACTCACATATAAAATATAAACCCCAACTTCTTTAGTATTTGTGTGAAATAATAACCTGGACATGTACAAGCCTCTTGTCCTAGCCCTCAAAGATCTGCTTGTCTCTGCCTCCTGAGTGCTGGGATTAAAGGTGTATGCCATCATACTTGGCAATATTTAGGATTTTTAATGTAACTGTGAGCTTGATTTTTGACTTATAGCCACGTGTATGTTCATTGTTCATCTCTTTTTCCTTTAATAACATTAGTAGACACAATAGTCTCAAAAAGATATTTTGATTAGAATGAATATTCATTTGCAACTCTTGCCAGAAATGAAACAAAGGATATATTTGAATGTTTACCTTTAGTTTTTCCAGTTGATTCTTTAAAGTTATAATTAAATGTTAGATGGGTTTTAATGATTAAAGAAAAAAATAGATTTCTAGGACTCTGTAGGGAGAGAGAGCTAGATCTGTGAGTTTTGGGGGCTACCTGATTGATATAGTGAGTTGTAGGCCCAACAGGCTACAACAATTTGGTAATGTGTCCACTGACTAAATTTCAGCTATCATTCTTTTTGAGACAGGGTTTCTTTGTATAGCTCTGACTGTCCTGGAATTCACTCTGTAGACCAGGCTGGCCTTGAACTCAGAAAGATCTACCTGTCTCTGCTCCACCACTCAGTGTTTTTTTTTTTCCAATTATTCTTTAGTGCTCTATAATTTATTTGTAAATCAGTGGCATATAGTTAACCAGAAAAGTTATGATTTCATAACATGGATTGTCTTTTAAATTAAGGTTTTGGCTGGGACAACAGCGTTGCAAACAATCTATAAAGCATCTGCCTACAATAACCACTGAAACGTTGCAGCTTGCCAACTTTTCCACACACCCCATTGGAAGCCTTTCTAAGAATAAGCTGTTTATTAAACTTACCCGCCTTCCACAGTACTACATTGTAAGTATGCCAAGATGATTGATCAAATTCAGTAATTTTGGTTGTACACAGAAAGCTTTCTTGTCTAATTTCACCTGCAAAGGAATTTTACTTGGTGTCTGACCTTCATATAGGGATTTTCAACCCAGCGGGTAAGATTGAAGGAATAAATCAAGTAAGTCTCTGCTGGAGAATGTAAGATAGCCTCCACCTCTCACCCTAGTGCCTCTGCCATAGTGAGGCCTAGCTTGTTGGGGAGCCTTTGTTTATTATATTAGACAACGGAAGCTTAGTTTCTGATTGGAATGAAGCATCTCTTTGGTTAGATAGGAAAAATTGAGTGAAACTAACTATAGCTATTATGAAACTTTGGAGATGTTTGGTATCATGACAAACTTGCTTGGTTTTACTTCAAGAATTTGGGAAAACATACATTACTAAAGTAGCTTTCTTTTCTCCTGAGATTTTTTTTTCCTTTGTAATGTTCCGTTTTTCCTATTTTGAGATGCTTGACTTTTCATATTTTTATTTTTCAGTTTGGTTTTTGTTTATTTTGTTTATTTTTGAGATCTTTGAATTGGTTAGAATTATTTTTAAGTATTACTATAAATATAGTTTCACACTTAAAGAAGTTTATATGGACAGCAAATATTTTCGATGAAAATCTATGGTGCTTGGAAGTTTTAATTCAAGGTTTTTGGTTGAAAGGAATAGGAATGAAGTTTTAAGATTTTCAGCTGTACTTTTTAATCATAGTATCCTAAAGTGATACCACGAACCAGTTGATCTGTTGAGTTAATACATTAGTGAGTCTATCACTGACATGGATTTTATCAATTCATTTCTTGCCCAGTTGGCTGAGCTACATTTGAAGGGATGATGAATAATCAGCCTGTGAACATACATAGAGCTTTGTGCTCAGTCACACCAAAAGTAAAATTAAAGTAGGTATATACTGTTTAAGTTGCTGGCTTTATTTAGTGTCAATGAATAGCCAGCTTTTAATATCAGTTGCCTGATAATAAAACAAAAATTTGGCTGACTTCGAAGCCAGCCTGGTCTACAGAGTGAGTTCCAGGACAGCCAGGGATACACAGAGAAACCCTGTCTGGAAAAACCCAAAAAAAAAAAAATTGTTTTAGTGGGTTAGTTCAAACCTGAGTATAGGTCATTCTCCTTCCCTTAGAATTTGTCTCTACATGGCCGTTAAAAATAGGATTGGTACCAGCAGGTGGCAGGTGGTGGCACATGCCTCTAATCCCAGCACCTGTGGGGCAGAGGCAGGCAGGTCTCTGAAGTCAAGGCCAACCTCATCTATATAGCAAATTTCAGGATAGTCAGGGCTACACTGAGAAACTCTGACAAAAAGAAAAGGATTGCTGTCTAATCAATTGCTTCATAGTTTCTTTTTGCTTTATATTTTGTCACTCATGTCTATGTTATAATTAGATAATATGAAAATCTGTGCTTTTCAAGTCTTTGACATTTATTATTTGGGTGGTACTGGAAATTGAATCCATAATATAAGACATGCTAGGCAAGCAATTTACCACTGAACCCTTCTTTTTTATGTTTTAAGACAAGGTTTCATTAACTTGCTGAGGTAACTTTAAACACAGCTCTGTAGCAAGGCAGGACTTGAACTCATGTTATTTGTTTTAGTGTTAATTGTTTATTTCATGTATGTTTGTGCCACCATGTGTGTCTAGAAGACAGAGGAGAAGATCTGATCCCCTGGGACTGGAGTTATACAGGGTTGTGAGCTGCCATATGGTTGCTTTGAATTGAACCCAGGTCATCTGAAAGAGTAGCCAGTGCTCTTACCCTCCGAGTCCTTTCTTCCTCCCTAGACCTTAAACTTGTAATGTTCATGCTCTGTCCTCCTAAAACCTGCGATTAGAAAGCCTGACCCACCAGGCCTACATTAAACTTTTTTATTTTTGTACAGTATATGTTTTGGTAAGTGAAAACTGTTGTAACCTCTATCTCAGTAAGGGTAGAGATTTATCATGCCACTAAGAGTCCTCGTGCTCTGGTTTTTAGCTAGACGTTGATATTTGTAGGATGGCATAAACTGTGACATCTAAAGACATGGTGTGGCCCCTCAATGGCACTCTCAGAAGGCGTGTTCAGCTACATTCCAGTGCTGCTGCTTGCTCATATTGTGCCCACAGTGACTATAGTTTTTAGCTTAACACTCGGGCTTCAGCTGCATGTGTTGGCAACTGGTGTGTAGCCCAGTCTGAGGGATATGGAGGCAAGAGGAAACAGTTCAAGGTCAGCTTGGACTACTTGAGACGCTATCTCAAAAAAAAAAAAAAAAAAGAAGGAATTTCCCCTTGTTTCCTAGTGAAAGGTGGGTTGGGCCTCTAATCCTACTTGTTTTTTTCTTGGCTCCAATAATTGAGGTTTTAGGGAGTATTCACAGGTAAGGGAGGTAAAAGGACAATTTAAATAGATAATTTCCTAGAAGATTCGCTCGGCTTAGATACATTTTTTTCAACTTTCAACAGGAAATGTGAAGATCAAGGATAACTAATAGCAATAATTTAATGATCTCATTTCTTGTGTTTACTGTCGACAAACTGCACTTGACTTTTTTTTTTTTTTTCCGAGACAGGGTTTCTCTGTATAGCCCTGGCTGTCCTGGAACTCACTCTGTAGACCAGGCTGGCCTCGAACTCAGAAATCCGCCTGCCTCTGCCTCCCAAGTGCTGGGATTAAAGGCGTGCGCCACCACCGCCCGGCTGCACTTGACTTTAAGATGGCAATGTACAATGGTTCTTATTCTACTGGGTCTCACTTCTTCCTCATTTGGGTCATTTTAGGTCGTGGAAATGCTTGAGGTTCCTAATAAGCCCACACAGCTATCGTACAAGTATTACTTTATGTCTGTGAGTACTCCAGATCGTGAGGACAGCCCTGTCATGGCACTGCTGCTACAGCAATTCAAGGACGACATCCAGGATTTAATGTCCTATACAAAGACTGAAAAACAGACCAGAACTGGTACCAAGCACAAGGTATGCTCACATAGAAGTTAGCACAGAATTGATCAGTAGGATTGTTTTTGCAATGCCCTTCTCATTTTATTTTATTTTTTTAAAAAAACTATTATTACTGTTTGGGTTTTTTTGTTTGTTTGTTTTTGTTTTGTTTTTTTTTGTTTTTGTTTTTGTTTTTTTTTTTTTTGAGACAAGGTTTCTCCATTTAGTTCCAACTGTCCTGAAGAACTGGCTCTGTAGATCAGGCTGACCTTAAACTGCCTCTGCCTCCCAAGTGCTGGGCTTACAGGTATATGTTAACCATGCTTGGTTTCATTATTTTTTAAATGGGAAAGAGTTAGGTGTGTACACAGCAGCAATGAAACAGTTATGCACATTTTCTGTAAAATGCTTCCTCTTTTGAGAGTAGGGGGTTGGTGACAGAAGTGGAACACAGGGCTTTGTGTAATCTAGGCAAGCACTGAGGTCATTCCTAGCCCTTATTTGTTTTCCAGGCCGATTTTGAGCCTTTGTTTGTCATGTTACCTTTCTTTGTAGCCCTGGCTAGCCTCAAACACAACATCCTTCTGTTTTTGCTTCCTGAGTACTAGAATTACAGATGTGTGTCCAAATGCTTTTGTTTTTATTAATAACAATATATCATTTACCACAAAGAAACTTGTAAACACAAAGTCTGTATTACTTAGTTGCTTGTGTCTGTGTTCTGGTTTGTTCAGTAACCTGTGTTGAGAGGTCACATTTGTTTAAGTTAGCCCCAGGCTTTGTTGTAGTGCTTCCATTGCCTTAGTGACTCACAATCACATGGAATTTTTTAAAAATTATTTTATAGTTATCCGATGACCCATGTCCAGTAGAATGCAAGAAAGCCAAACGATCAGGAGAAATGTGTGCCTTCAATAAAGTTCTAGCTCACTTTGTCGCTATGTGTGACACAAACATGCCATTTGTAGGACTTCGATTGGAGGTAAGTGGGGAGATTTGAGATGCTAACTGAAATTGCGTGGCTGCAGCAGGAGTAGTTCCCGGTCCACACAAACTCTTTTGTCTCCTATTCCATCACCTCATAGTCTTCTCCTTAGATTAATTGAAAGTCTATTCTTCCCAGTTAAAGAAAATGGTACAACTTTTAATAATTAACGTCTTCTACCTCATACATTATTTAAGTCTTATCAGAGATGGCTGCTTAATAAGGCATGACTCTTTGTTGAATTGGTGACCTAATGTGTGTTTTTTGAGCACTAGTTAACACTATACTCCTTTCTGAGAAAAATATTAAACTAAATGTTACTTTGATGTGGAATCCATGTCTTTCAAAAAATATGATGTTGTATGGGGCTAGAGAGATGGCTACAGAGTTAAGAGCATTGGCTGGTTTTTTAGAGAAGCCAGGTTCAGTACCTAGCACCCACATGGCAGCTCAACACTGTTTATAACTTCAGCTCCAGGGGATCTGACATTTTCATACAGACATGCCTGCTGACAAAATGACAATGCATATAAAATAAGTCATTAAAAATGTTCTCATTACATCTACCATGTAGATGTAAGTATGAATGTAAAGTGAAGTAACAACTCTTTTTGTTGGATTTTGTTTTTTGAAAAGGGCTCTTACGTAGCCTAGCCTCCCTATGACCTTGCTATGTAGCTAAGGATAAACTTAAATTCCTTATGTTTTTGTTTCTACTTTCCTATCCTAAGATTATAGTCATACGCCATCATGCCTACTGCAACCTCCCATTTCATTCTCATTATTATCAGTACTTTTATCTGCATTGCTGTTTTGCCTACTTGTATGTCTGTGTGTGGGTGCCTGAGCCACGTTCTTCCTCTCTTGGATTTTACCATTTCAACTGCTTAGAGTAGTACCACTGAATTCTTATTGTCTTGGTGGTGGGGAGAATAGGCACATGTTTTGGGACAGTGCAATGCATTCCTGTCCACCTCACTGTGTGTTGGGAAGAATTTTAAGAAATGTATGGTTTTTGCAGGTGCACATGGTGGCTCTGATACCTGTACACAGATGCCCATACATGTTATACACACGGGAACTTCATACATTACTTTCTTGAATTCATTCAAGCTCTTAAGAACTTAACTACAATCTCTCCTTTGAATTGACAGATAATATTAAAACACTAGCTCATTTTCTGCTTATAATAATGCCTGAGCTGTGAATCACTACGTATAATCTTCCTGGCAGTGTTTTTAATTTGTGGAACAGGGTATGTAAGAATCCAGTCATAGAAGACATGTTATTGCTTACTGACGGCAAGCCTTCATTCCGTCAGAGGACCTTCTGGCATGCCTTCCTTACTTGGAGCTCCGCCAGATGAGTTTCAGCCCACCCCCATGTTTGCCTGATTTTAGTTTCATTTTGATCAAACAGTAGAATCACAAATAAAACCACACTTCATTTTTAGTTACTTCATTTGGAACCACTTGAACTGATTCTGGATTACTTTTAGCTTGTAGCAAAAAATGGGTTTGTTTACTGAATATTGAAGAATTCTGTACTGTGGAGATTTTCTTTTAAGTGAAAGGTTGAACACCTTTGAGTTGCACTTGCTTTACTATAGTGTCCACAGAAGTCTAATAACAGGAAGACTGCTCATACTGATATATCATCACTTTGACAAAGACTGTTCGTAAAACAGGTGGGATCAAAATAGATAACATGCAGAGAAAAGCTGATTTCTTTTGTGAACTAAACAGTTTAACACCCCCGTGCTTTTTTTCTCTTTTTAGTTGTCCAACCTGGAGATACCACATCAGGGAGTGCAAGTAGAAGGTGATGGCTTCAGCCATGCAATTCGCTTATTAAAGTAAGCTTGTGTTTTATGTCAAACTTGGCACCACACTTTGTAGTCACAGTGGAGAACAAATTCTCTCCTATGAAACAGAGTAAAGTAGTGCTCACAGTCTGTGTATGTCATGGATTTCGTGTAGAATTGCGGAGGTCCAGGGGAGGCTCTTTTTTGCTTATTTTCTGGCAGTCCAGCACCATCTGGCATTTTAGGGCATCATTTGTTAATCCAGGATGCTTTGGGTTTGCATAGCAGGGAAATGTGGGCTTGCTCAAAGTCAAGGTGGGAATTCCCAAGAAAGTGCCAGTTGTACTCAGACTGAAACAGTGATGAGAATCAGCCAGAGGAAAGGGAGATGGGGTTAGAGTAGAAGGTCCTAACCAGAAGAGGTAACTGCTAAGATGAAGTGTTGGAGGTAAGAGAATGCCCAGCATTCTGGACCTGAATGTTGAGCAGGAGGTACAGAGAGATGAACACAAAGGTGTAAGCTGGAAGGGTTAGAGCTGAGTTTTTCTGTCATTAAGCAATGTAGACCTTATCCTAATGGTATTAGGAAACACCAGAAGGTGGACACTCTAGCACATTCCTCACAGTATCTTCACAATTATTCAAGAGGCTGACACTAGAGGATTAAGACCAGTTTGGACATTATAGTGAGATACCCATTTTGAGAAACAAAAACAACCCCCAAAAGAAGCCAGTGAATGATTTTTAAGTACAAACTAACATCACTAGACAAGTTGTCCTGGAAATTGAACCTTATCGAAGTCTACAAAAGAAAGGAGAATGAGATGGAAGTTAGCAACCCCAGTTGCTGACTTCATGTTCATGTTTCAATTGCTGTTAGCTTGGCCTATGGTATGTTTCTGTAAGGACTTAGGAGATGAAATAGTCAAGGGTTGGGGATTAGGTAGATTTGAGAGGTACAGGGGAGGCAGCAAGGACACTTACTTTGTCCTAGGCAAAGGATGGGTGATGGTTTCTGAAGTAGAGGACACCACAGTGTGAAAGGACTTTTGTAAGTTTGAGGGGCCTACAGATCTATTGAGCAGACAAAAATGTTTCAAGCTCAGGGTAACATTTGCACAGGTGACAAAGTCACCACCCCAGTGGTAGTAACTGAGCGGAGTTAGCAAATTTGATGAGTAGGAATGCGCAAACAAATGGAGTTGGGTGCTAGGCCTGGTGGTACACATCCATAATTCTAGCACTTAGGATATGGAGGCAGGATTGTCATGAGTTTGCTTTCAATCTGAGTTAGATAGTGAGACCGAGCTTCTTATCCTCCCAACCAGCACATGTACGTACACAAGAGGGGAAGTGAAAGGTGGGCATAGGGTCTAGTTTTAAATGGACAGAGGATAAAGAACCAAGTAATGCTGGAAAGTATAGGTAGTGGGTGAAAAGGTGAATATGAGAGATAAAGATAAGGAAATATTACAATGAACGTTAGTATTTTGCACATTAAAAATTAATGACACTTGGAAAAGGGGAGCTGTTTATCTAACTAAAGTTGCCCTCTGACCTTGACACATACACATTGTGGCACGTGTATGCTTTTACCTACAGCTATTTTAAAGTGTCATCTAATTCGATGATAGTAATTTGTTCTCACAACAATACCAGTAATTGGGCAAAAACAATAACTACATCCTGATTTGGCATCAACATTATCCCTCCATTATAAGCAGTTGGGCATGAGAAACCTGTGGTAGGGTTAAATAGTTTCAGATGGCGTTTATCTAAATACTACAGGGTGAAATACCCCATCCACTATGATTGTCTGGCCCTGACTAACAGATTATATTTGGTCTTCATGTGGCTTCTAAACAATCCCTGAATTTTAACATGGATGGAGAGAGGCCACTGTGGAACAGAATATCTGTCTATCTACCAAAGGTGTGAGTGAAAGGTAAATCTACAAAATATTTCCAAACATTGCCATCTCAGTATGTTTTTGGACTTTGATTATAAAAGCCACATTGGGTCATTTGTCCATTTTATAAGTTCCTTTCAATATTAGCACACATTCTGGGATTTTTGCCCATTTTTTGTTTGAGACTGTTTTATGTAGCAGAGTCTAGTCTTGTAAATTGATATTTTTGCCTCTTTGTCCCTGGTGTAGGACTTTAATTCCCTTCCTAGTGTTAGCATTACAAGCACTTTAACAAGCCCAACTTTTGTAATGCAGTTTAGGTAGAACTATTTCTTTTCCATGTATTTCTCCTACTACTATGCTACATCTGCAGGGTCTATGTAAATTATAGTTGCTCAGCCTGGGCTTGAATTTGAGATCTCTCTTAAGTAGCTTAGAATACATACACACTTGGGTCACCATACCCAGTTACAAGAGGAGACATGTTCGCTAGGGAATAATTGCCTGTCTACACTTGGACCTATCAATAGCTAGATATCTTGTACATTTTGATTTTTTCCACCAAATTCTACAATTTCATAAGGTGGTGGAATTGGCCCTATATATCTCCACAGATGCTAGAAGCACACTTGATTATTTTGTTAGAAACTTCTAGCCTTTGCACAAACTGCACTAGGTAGTGAGCGCTTCAGTACTTACCATCTTTCTGTTGAGGGGCCCATATATTTTTCTTGGTAGCGAAGCATTTGTTTTTCATGGCAGTGTTTATTACTGGTTCCAGGTGTTTTTTACTGGTTCCCGGAGGCCTCATTTCTCCTTCAGGCTGGTTCCACCTACTTTCTCACCCGCCCTCCTCTCTTGAGGCTGCTTATCTCTGTCCCTGCCCTCAGCTGAGAACTACCAGTGGGCGCTTAAGGAGCCTGGTACCTGGTCCAAGCCTTTCCACTGTTGGCAGTCCTCTTCTGACACTGCCTGGAGGCCCCAGTGGGCACCTGAACAGTGTCGCCCAAGCTCTGCCTTTGGAAGCCACCAAAGATGCCTGCCATGAACCACATGCTCACATCTACTGTATACCCTCTGGCTCATTTCACCTGCCAGCCCTATGGGCTTTACCCCTGCCCTCATCTTTTTGATATTTTTCTTTTTGGCTAACTTTATCTGGTGATGCTTTGGTTCTCGTCAATAATTCCAAAACTCAGTTGGCTTAGGCATTGGGATTGCTATAAGTTCCAGGCCTGCCTGGACTATAGAGAAATAAACCAACAAAGCAAAAATCTGCATGTTGAAGAGAAGATGTGATGAAAGCTTCAATTGAGAACATTGTGATACTACATTTTAATACAATATTTCACTTAGTCAAAAGTTAAAAAAAATCTGTCTTTTACTGTTTTTCAATTCCAGGTCAGTGGTTTTCAACATGGAGGTGGGGTAGTTTTACTCTTTAAGGAACATTAAGGGCAATGTCTAAAAATACTTTTCTCTTATCATTACCTAAGAAATAGGGGTCAGAAGTGCTCTTGGCATCTAGTAGATTGAGGCCATGGAGGCCCAACACAGCCCTCCCATAATAAAGAATTGTCCAGTCAAAATTAGCAGTATTGCCAAAACTGAGCACCCCCTCTTCTGTGTATTCTGAATAAGAAAACTGAAACAAGTTTCTGTATTCGAGATACTACCTTGATAGGAATAATTATAAAGTCTCCAATGTATGAGTTGACAGATAATAGAAAATTAATGTAGCGCACCTGTAATTTCAACTACTGAAATTATAAATGCTAAATTATATTATTTCATAATGCCGTATGAGGTGATAAATAGTCTCCAATTCTGTAAAAGGAAAATAGAAACCTTGTCTCTTGGGGCTGGGAGTTGGTGGTGGTGGGGAGTTAAAATGAGAGTCCTGATATAGGATGATGTGAAGTGACGTGGGTTAAATAGTACCAATTGCTGGGAACTGTTGCTTTGTAGAAGGGATCTAGAAGCCATATTGGACCTAAAGCTCTGCTGTCTTACCCTGTCTGTCATCTTTACTTTCTGCTATGTCTTTGTGCATAACAAGTTTTATATGCTGTCTTTCATCACCAGAATCCCTCCCTGCAAGGGAATAAGTGAGGAAACACAAAAGGCTCTGGACCGCTCCCTTCTTGATTGCACTTTCCGATTACAAGGTAGAAATAACCGTACATGGGTGGCAGAGTTAGTGTTTGCAAATTGTCCACTTAATGGCACTTCTACCAGGGAGCAAGGTAAGATCTTTTACACACTGTTTTTGCTTATGTCTGTATTTTTTAAAGTAGTGTTTACTATTAGTCTTCTCTTTTGAATCTTTTAGGACCATCCCGACATGTTTATCTGACATATGAAAATCTGTTGTCTGAACCTGTTGGTGGTAGAAAAGTAGTTGAAATGTTTCTTAATGACTGGAGTAGCATTGCCCGATTATACGAGTGTGTGTTGGAATTTGCACGTTCTCTACCAGGTATGTGTAATAGTCTTCCTTTTAAATTGAAAGTACCTCCTTCATGTAACAGAAAAAGTAAAACCTGTACATCGTTTAAAAAAGAATACAGTCAAAAATTGTCTCCTTTATCTTAGTGTACAGTCTCTTTTTCTTCAGAGAAAATAACTGTTTTTTTTATTTCTAGATATTTGGGCACATAGACAGACTTGTGAGGAATATACTTTGGTGTTACAATATAGTACTCATCTACTGTGCGTATGCAATCTAGTAACCATTCATTGTGCTGTGTCAGCAGGACAATACTGTATTGCACCTGAGGGAATGGGGGCAGTAAATGAGGCAGTCTCGTGCAATAGCCAACTTTATGCAGAGCATCATATAATTTATACTGTGAGGGTTAAAAAATAGCACATGAGTAAAGTATGCAGTTACAGTACAAGTCCCATGTGCCAAAACATGTTTTCCATAGAGGCACAGAAACAAATAACAGTAGTCAGTTGTAATGAGGAATCTGAAGCAAACTCACTCCTATGTGCTACACCTAGGAAGGGCTCAAAGCACACTCCAAGAATGATTCTATGTTTTTTAAGAAATTGGGGTCATAAGACACTTGTCTTGTTTTCTTGAATGTTTTCTCACAAACACTCAGAAGTCTTACACAGCTCCATTCTTGGATTATGTCCTAACACTAGCACATTTAAATTGCACAGCTACTTAGCAAATAGGTATCCCCTATTTTATAGATGACAAAAACATGTCACAGAGACTTAAAAGCTTTGCTTTGTACTAGAGTTTTTATTGGCATAAATTGATAGCAGACGAGGCCAGGACAGAGAAAGTGCTTTGCTGCATTAGTCACTGTGCTAGACATTTTTCATGTCTCACCTTCTCTGTCCTGGCTTTCCATTCTTTTCATTTGTGCTACTGCCTTTTACAAACAAACAGGCATGGTGATGTGGGCCTGTAATCGTGACACTTTGGCAGGTAAAGGCAGAAAGATCCAGGAATATATCTATCACCCTTAGTACTTAGAGACTCTGAGGGTTAAAGGAGACCTTATCGCAACCAAACTAGGCTTATAATTTGCCAAAAGGTCCTTCTTTTCATACCTGTTTTTAAAAAAAGTGTTACATGTCCTATCAATGCATTTTGTTTGTTTCTGCTTAGAAATACCTGCTCATCTGAATATTTTCTCAGAAGTTCGTGTTTATAATTATCGAAAACTTATCTTGTGTTATGGAACCACCAAAGGAAGCTCAGTAAGTATATGAATTCAAACATGGATGTTCTGGGGGTTGGAGAGATGGCTTAGTGATTATAAGCACTGTCAGTATTTCTAAAGAACCCGGATTCAATTTCCAACCCCCAGATAGTAGCTCACAACAGTTTGTACTCCAAGATCTGGCTCCTTCACACAGATAGACACTCAGGCAAAACAGCAATGCACAGAAATAAAATAAAATAAAAATAAATATAAAAATGGAAGGTTTTTTATGTATCTTTTAAAAATTAAGAAAAGTGCCTTAAATAAAGGCTCAAGTAACATGAAATATTTTAAATGCTTTGCTGAAATGAAAAGTGTGATATATGTTTAAATAAATTATAGTGTCTATTATATTATATATATTATAGAGCCTATGCTCTAGGTTTTCCCTTCATTGACTTCAAATCATTGGTGTCTGACTATATATGGATGGCTTTGAGAAATACAGTTTACCTTGTTTGTATGAATATATTCATTTTTGTTTGTATCTTAATTCTAAATATACTCACTGTAATCTATACTTATTTACCTCTTTTCCTTAAAAATGCAGTCAGTTGGGAACTAAAGAGAGGACTCCAGTGATTGAGAGGGTCTACTGTTCTCAAAGAGGATCCTGCTTGGGTCCCCAGCAACCATCTGTAAATCCAGTTCCAGGCTTTTTTGGGCACTAACCATGTCCATGGTGCACATAGAGACTTGTAGAACACTTATACTTGTTTCACCAAACACTTAAACTCATTTCTCTCTAGACACTTCTATAACTAGGAATATCTGAAAATACTAGGAATTGAGTGAATGTGTGTTTGAAGTAGTTTCCTTTTTAATTGTAACAGTGCTTCTTAGTTGGTGGCATTGAGAATATGACTCTGCAGTTGAAATAGAAAAAGAAAAAAGATTAATTTTTTTTTCTAGTTTATATAGTAAAAGTGAGCTGATATACATACTCATTGGTTCTGAGGTTCTATATGAATATCACATTTGGAGTTTGGGACCAAATTTCACATTACTCATTTTTACAAAAAGCTCTCATTTCAATGTTTGCTGATCTGTCTTATCATGTTTTTCATCTCGAATCTGTTATTTTGCAATTTATTCAATATGTGTTGTTTTTTTATCTAGATTAGTATCCAGTGGAATTCCATTCATCAGAAATTTCACATTTCTTTGGGAACAGTTGGTCCAAACTCAGGTTGCAGTAACTGTCACAATACCATTCTCCATCAACTTCAAGAAATGTTCAACAAAACACCAAATGTGGTTCAGTTATTACAGGTAATTAAATTCACTTCTCTGTCTTAAGATCTATTAGTAGTGGTGTGTTATGCAAAGCACCTCAAAGATTTTCTGCAATTGTCTTTAATGACTAAGATGGATGTTTTTGTCTTAAATGTTTTAAACACTGCCTGGAGAAATAAATTACAATGATCTAGTCCACTTCAAGAGAAAGTTTTTTAGAATGTCCCAGAATGTTCATTAGTGACAGTGGGATATCAAACAATTTCTGCAGTTACATGGCAACTGGGTGGTCTCTCTGTTTCTTCTAGGTTTTGTTTGATACTCAGGCACCGTTAAATGCCATCAACAAACTCCCTACTGTTCCAATGTTGGGCTTGACCCAGAGAACTAACACCGCCTACCAGTGTTTCTCCATTTTACCACAATCATCCACGCACATCAGACTGGCCTTCAGGAACATGTACTGCATTGACATATACTGCCGTAGTCGAGGCGTCGTGGCAATACGGGATGGTGCCTATAGTCTATTTGATAACAGCAAGTTAGTTGAAGGCTTCTATCCTGCACCAGGATTAAAGGTACACACTTCCTTGTTAGAGAATAACAGAGTAAATAAATATAATCTTGAAAACAGTTCCTCTGAGGGAGAAATGTGGTCCCACTAGAATTAGTAGGCAGTAACGTTGATGTATCTAGTCTGCAACTCTATTTTGGAGGACCTAGGATTTGCATTAAGTTCTGTGTCTTTGTACATGAACTGTTGGGAAGCCTCTTGTTTCCTCAGTTTCTGGTAAATAAGATGGAAGACATCAAAGGGCCTCACATTTGCTCATTGAGACTTTAAAGGAAGACTTTGAAGTCTCAGTGAGACTTTTACTGGAGATTGCTGGAGGTCCTCAGTTCTAAAGGTTGGTTTTGAAAACTCCCCCCCCCCTTCCCTACTCCTAGTGTGTTCCTGCTACTCGGATAAAACTGTTTTTACTTGTCAGGTAGCTCTACTCTTTGTGTTTGTAAAACCATATCTCTGAGTACCAAGATACACTGTCACTTGTTAAGTAATTCTTACCCTGAAAAAGGAGGATTTACAACTTTGAAAACTTAGTTTTATATATCCTTCCTTCAGGCTGTTCCTAGTATATAAATAAATACATTGGCCTTTGTCCTGGCTTTACAATAAGGTTAGGTAGCAATTGTGACTCTGTAGTTCTTTTAGTATTCTTGCTCTGAAGATACTTGAAATCCTTTTGGGCCTCTGCACGTAGCTACACACATGCACCTGCACATGTGTGCTCCACAGGTCTACATGCAAACAAACAAAAAACCCTAGTCAAAACAAGGTTGCAGGAATTAGTGTGGCTCATGGGAACGTGTGACAGTGGGAGCTTGAGGTGTGTTGCTCTGTTGTGCTCATAGTCAGGAAGAAGAACAGGTTGCTTTCTCCTTTATTTCAGGAAGAAGGTACATAGGAGATTGGTTGCAGTCCATGGAGTTTATTGGAGACCTTATATATTTGACAGTGTTTTTAGTTTCCCTTCATCTAACTGAGAGTGCCTAGACTATGATCATCTTTGTAAAATGTTTGAAGCTCTGCTGCCTTGTTCGCTACATTGGATTGTGACTGGCTTGAACCTTGTTTTTCCAAGTGGACTGTTCCCATCTGGAAACACAAATCCCTCTGCTTTGGAAAAGTTCTGAGCATGCTGCTTTGATTCTTCCCTGCTTTCTGTTAGATTTTTCTGATAACTCTTAACAGTCAACCTCCTAGACTTGGCCTCTAATACTTTGTGTGGTGTATGTTGTTGTGCTTGTGTGGAGAACCAAGGGCAATGCCAGTATCTTCTTTATCATTCTGTGTTATTTTATTAACACAGTGTATGTCACTGAACCTGGAGCTAGGTAGCCTGGGAGCCTTAATAATCTCCGTTGTGCCATTGTTTGCCCTCTCTGCTCACAGTGCTACATTATAAATGTGTGTTGACACTCCTTACATCAGTGCTGGGGTTCAAGCAGCTTATTCCCTGAGCCATCTGCCCAGCCCAGAAGCATGTTCTCATATGGATATATTCCTTTTCTTCTTCAAGTCTATACTCCATTTCTTACTTTTGTAGAACTTTGCTTGCTCTCTTTCATTTTGATGCCTTTGTTTGATTACTAAGTAATTCTTTACTCTTTGCTCTTATTTAAAGGTAAGGTTTGGGAGACTCTGGTGTTCATCACAGGACAATCTGCATAGTTGTACTGCCAAAAAACAGTAGTTTTAGGTCGTTTAATGGGCCACTGTGAGTTTGCAGAGATGTTGTATACCTGTTTCCCCATTTGCAAGAGGTCAAAGGAGAGGAAGGAAAAAAAATCTTCTCAGCTTTAAATATATGGCCTTTAATACCCAGTTTAAGGGTGGTACCCTTTTTCTGGGATTGCTTCTGGAGTCTTCCAACCCACACAGAGGTCCTCCTTTTGAAGTTAGTGATGCACAAAGCTCTGGGGAGAGTAGTGGAGAATGTTTTAATTTTTTATTTTTTCTATAATTTTTGTTTTGTTTAATATGGATGGATGTTCGGTGTTGTAGAAGTTAATTAATCCCAACCCAGAGTTTCTGCCCATCTTTGACCATTTAGTTCCAGGATAAAAGACACACATATCCTTTATATTTACAATAACCCTTGAACGGTACAAGAGTTGGGCAGATACCTACCCTCTATGCTATTAGAATCTACTTTCCTATATATAACCCAGACTGCACCATAAATAAACTCTGTCCCTTCTACCCATCTTTATTTACCAATCAGAAATAACTTGGGGACAGGGCCACTTGAGTCTACATGCACACTCCAGGTCTTGGGAAACTAAACTTAGGATTATTAATAGACAACAAGACCAAACCTCAACAATCCTCTTTTTAGTTCAATAAAAGGCTCATTTTCTCTCAGATATAAATTGAATACAATTATAACAGTTATGAAAATTATAAAGTATGATATACATTTATAATGGTCAGTCCATTATATTTTGCAATTTAAAGTATTTTATCATCTAAGACAACTTAATGAGTTTACAATTCTGTACCTCAGTCATTTTTATTTTAACTTGTATTATCATCTGAAAACCATCATTTAGACCTAGAATGTCTTCTTAAATCCTAAACAACTCAAGTTTCATTATGAGACTGGAACTATATAGTCTTCAATCCCATCAGTGATTTAAGAAGGAATAAATATTTGAGTATGCAGGATCATAGCTTCCAAATTCTAAACAATTGACAAAGACAGCTGACAGTTTGGATAATCCCCAACATTTCTTATAAGACTGGAGCATCTTTCTGCAGCCTTCCGGCCCAGAACATGTGACAGACCTTAAGAAAAGTAGGACTTATGAAGGACTAGCTTACCCTGTCTTGGCAGAGCTTAGCAGTTGAATATCCTGTGTCTGTTTATCTTTGGGGAAGCATTCTGTCTGCAGATGAAGTCAGGGCAGTTCTTGCCAAGTGGCTAGCTTGCCACAGTTGAAGCAACTCCACATGGAGGTAATGAGGCTTAACATTTTCTTTGAAGTAGAATGGGGGTACTATCAGGAACAGACATGTCAATGTAGTCAAAAGAACGTTTAATAATGAAATAACCTTGAATGTCATATTCTATGGTTCTGACGATTTTGAAGACCATATATATGTGTGTGTGTGTGTGTGTGTGTGTGTGTGTGTGTGTGTATATATATATATATATATATATATATATATATATATATATATATGATATATGTGTCTATATAATTGACCATAACTGAATTGTTAGACATTATTTTTAGCTATTTCTTATTTGAATGACCTTGAACATTTTATAGTAGTTAAATTGGAATCTAATTAACTATGAATTTCATTATCTTGACTATTAATTTGTATTACTTAATTGTTCTAAACAGTTTGTAATAGCAGCCATTAAAAGGACTGAGTCTAAGCCTTGTATTCTTAAATGAGTTGCATAGGCACAATGCCTATCTAAGAGTAATAATTTTAAAGTTTGTATCAATATACAAAGATTTATACTAATGAAGATTTATACCTTAAATCTGTATCGATATTCAAAATTCTGTATCAATGTAAAAAATATAACCTCAATTTTGCTTCAAAATATAAAGATCTCTACCATTGTAGGATTATGGCTATAGAAAGCTCTTATTTAAGAGTAGATTGAATAATCTATCCTTATTCTCATTTCTTATATTACTATATTTCCCTATTTTTAAAACCCCCTTCCCTTTACCTGAGAAAGAAAGGATAGAGAAGAAGAAAGGAAAGATCTACAATTCCTGATGTAAGCCCCCTATTTTATTTCTTCCATTTCCAAGACCACAATTAGTTATAATTTATCCCTTAAAGTGATAACATATTTATAATTCATAAAAACCAAAACCATCTATTCTAACTTAAGGGACTCGGACGACAGTATTCTTTTAATCACTTCCTGCTAAATTGGGCAAAGAATTCCTAACCCAAAAGGAAATAAAAAAATGGTTATGTCAAAATAAAGCTAGCTGGAATTTGTTTTCCAGTCTTCCTGTGTTGAGAAAGTTCAGGGCTTAACTGACTGGAACAGTCTGAAAGGCTGAATAAACTGATAATCATTGTGGATTAGCAGACTTTTCCTGAAGCTGTTCTAGAAGCAAGTGTCTGGAAAAAGCATTAGTTGAACCAGGATCAGGCAGGAGCTGGAATAACAGATCATTTCAGCATCCCGAGGGTGAATCTTGTCAGGGGTGTACTCTTGGTATTTTATTCTGTAATATATAAACCTTATAACCAATATTTTGTTTTATAAAGATATTTGTATGGAAGGTGCAAGGTGCACAGATCAGTTAAGGATGAATTTTTGCTCCTTGTTTGAGCAGGTGTATGACAAGTCTTTTTTTTTTCATGAATTAGTTTGATCAATAACCAGTTGTAATAAATCTTCATTCTTGTCATATGAAAGGATTGTGTGATGAATTTCGATGATTCTGTAGACAACAAGATTTATAGGCTATGTATAGCTGAAATTTTGGCTAGAGACATTTTTATGTCTCAGCCAGTTTCAGGGTTGTTCCCATGTAGAAGGACCAACAAATCATGTTACCTGTCCTGTTTGGTCTTCTTGATTTTTTTTTTTCCTTCTTGTCTGCAGCCAAGGTCTTTGGGGGGTCTTCCTCTATCAAATCTGACCCTTATTACTTCAGAAGGTGTCCAATGCCTTTTTTCTTTCCTTTAACATAAATATAGAACCTTTCTCCCAAATAGCATGTCCTTAGTCCAGCAATCTAAAGTCATCAAAATATAGATTAATTCAATTTAGCAGCCATAACAATTTGGTCTTCATATATGTCTGTGCACCCATGTATGTGTCTCCATCCTTAGAACTAGAGTTACAGATGTTTGTGAGCTGTCATGTGGGTGCTTGGAATTGAACTCGAGTCCCTTAGGAAGAGCAGCCAGAGCTCTTAACTGCAGAAGTAACTGGCATTGCTACTTCCAAAGTATCTTGAGAATCTGGATGGAAATAGCTTTGCTTCTTGGATTTCCCAGGGCTTCCTTAGGATATGAGTCTTCTCATTGGGTAGTTCAGCCATCTGTTCTAGTAGCAGCTTCCAGAGTACATTGCTATTTTTCTCTTCATATCTCATTTGAAAGACCATGTTCTTTCAATAATCCTCTGGTGATTTTGATGAAATAATGACATGCTTATTTGAAGATGGGAAAGGTGTATTAAGTGGAGAATCAGGGTCTGGAAGGGGTAGCTTAGTGGATAAGAACACTTGCTATGAAAGAAAGAAAATCTCAGTTCAAATTCCTAGCACCCATATATATAATAACAAGCCAAGCATGGCTGTGTGTCACTACACCTTTATTGTTGAATGAAGACAGGTGGTTTTACTGGAATTTAACTGGCCAACAAGCTTAACCTGAATGGAGAGCTACCCTTTGAGGTTCTTTACAGGTTCTTTGAGATACCCTGTCTCAAAAAAATAAAATTACAGCACCCAGTGTCCTCCACTGACCTGTACCTGCACATAGAATCCTTGTACATACTGAGAGAGACACACAGTAGTAGTAGACACACTCTAGTAGTCTTGCTTAAGTTTTTATGACATACCTTATTTGAAAAGGCTGGTTAAGGATTAAAATAATGCAGCCTAAAACACCAAAAGTTAAGTTTGTATGTACAAGTGTGTGGGTGGGGTGGTGGTGCAGTACATGTTTGTATTGTAGGAATGAATGCATGTGTGTGTGGAAGCCAGAGGTTGATGTCAGCTGTTTTCATTCTTTATTTTACTTTTTGAGATGAATCCTTTATTGATCTTGAAGTTCACTGATTTACAAGAGTAGTTAGCCAACGAACCCCAGGGATTCTTCTGTCTGCACCTTCCCAGTGCTGGGATTATACCTATGCAGTGCCACACCTAGCTTTTTAACAGAAATCCTCTTCTTGTGTAGAAACACTTTACCAACTGAACCATCTTCCTTGTGTAGCTCTTATTTTTTTTTAAATAAGGTCTTGTTTTTTTTGGTCCAGCCTAGGCTCTAATCCAACAGTCCTCTTACTCCAGCCTACTACATGCCGTGGTTATTGGCATGTGTCACCATGCTAAGGTAATTCACTTAATTCTTACTTGCCTTTTAGTCATGTTTTCTAGATTAAGATGTGAGACCTTGTGCCTGTCATTGTGGCATATGCCTATAATTGAAGCCCATCAAGGTAGACATCTGTATTCAACACCAGTCTGGTTTTTATATATAGTGAGTCCCAGGTCAGCCAGTACTACATAATGAGCTCCTGCCTCAATGTACCCTCCCCCCAAAAAAGAGCAAAGGAAAAGAAAGCATAATATACATTATACTTATGTATATGGCCTGTATTTCTGGGTTAGAGAATGCCATGTGGTTAGAGTCTCAGGGTATTCTTATTTTTCTTAACCATTTTCGTTGGTTACAGTTTACCTCAATTTTCTCTCTTCCTCCGGAACTCATAGTATCATTAGATTGTCATAATATGATTTTCAGAGATATGCATAATATGTGTTATAATATTATCAATGATCATACATTTTTTTTACTTAGGTTGTAAGATGTCTCAGCAGGTAAAGGCATTTGTCATCATTCCTAACAACCCAAGTCTTGGCCATGGAATCCACTTAGTGGAATGAAAGAACTGATTCCTGCAAGATATTTTTTGGCTTTCACAGATATGCCTTTGAAGATGCATATTCATGCACACACAAGCACACACACATATACAAACAAATGGATACATGGGGAAAAAGTTGAAAGATATTTTGCAAAAGTAATTAAATTCCATGTGTTTTTATCTGTAGACTTTCCTGAACATGTTTGTTGATAGCAATCAAGATGCTCGGAGAAGATCAGTAAATGAGGATGATAACCCTCCTTCTCCCATAGGAGGTGATATGATGGACTCTTTAATATCGCAGCTCCAGCCGCCTCAACAGGTAAATGTCTCTGGTGGTTCCATCTGTGCAACAGCTTCTATAGGTGTCAGGAGGTCTTTGGAAGGCCCAGGAAACCCCTATTAAAAGATTGTGACAGAGACAAGAAGGAGACCTCATTTAGTAGGGAATGAGCACCTGCGGTCAAGGCCTTTTCCGTTACTGCTCATTTCTGATTGGGAACAAAAGTCACTTGCTGCATATGGGATAACTCCTTGTGCAGCAGCCTCACTGTGTCCGTGAAAGATAGTTGTTGTAAGTTGGCCATTGTTCATTAAGGTCTCTGCAGAGCCAGCCGGAGTATAATTTCAAGGGTTCTATACACAGCTTCACCAAGCCATACGAATCACAGCTCCAAAGCTTGCAACTCTCTTTCGACTCTTTATGTGTAGTTGAACAGCCCTCAAGCCAGCCTTTGTTCTCACTTTGTCTTTCTTGAAATAGAAAGCCATTGACCTTATACTCCTAAACCAGTGCCTTGTGATCACTATCAGAGAAGAGACTGGAGCCTTTAGCAGTTGGTTTTAGTTGTATGTGAATATATAACCTGTTGGTAAGGTTCCAAGGAACAACCTTTAGAGGCAATTTTATGAAGTAACTCACTGCTGCTCATCCAGAATCTTTTTCAAAATAGCACAGTACTGTAAATGTCCCCTGGCCTGGTTACTTATGCTTAGTAAGTCTAATTTGCTGGTGCTTCTGTCTTTCTATTAACAGCAGGAGAGTTTGTATATTATTCCTGGCAGCTATTTAGGTTCCTTTCCTCCCCTGTATTTGGTTTTCTTCGTGCACATCATGAAAATACAGGGCATCCCGGTAATACCCAATATGAATGCCTCTGTAGCCAGAGTAGGGCTTGACAGATGATGACTTAGATGAGATGAAGATGATAGACCATCACAGTGGAGGAGGACCTTGCCCAGCAGTGCCAGAGGAGTAGTGCTGCTGCTGCTCTTCCTCCTCCTCTTCCTCCTCCTCCTTCTTCTTTCTTCTTCTTTCTTCTTCTTTCTTCTTTCTTCTTCTTCTTCTTTCTTCTTTCTTCTTTCTTCTTCTTGCCACCAAAGGAGTGCTTATTATCCTCATCATTTTCACTGTTATTATTTATTTTGCATGCCATTTTTTTACATTGTAGATTTCTCCTAGAATTGATGTTGGGAAAGAGTAAGTCACATATTCTTGGAAAGAAGTGACTGTAGATGGCAGGCACAGCTCTAGATAGGCTAGTGTCATACTGCCAGTTGATGGAGAATCTGTTGTTATTCCCCTCTCACTACATAAATCATCCATTGGCTGCTTTCCAAGAATTTTATAGGTTCACATTCACATTATTAAACATTCTTGTTTTGTTCTATGTACCAGTAACTTTTATACTGGGTATGAGATTTCCAACTGGGAGAATAGTTAGAGGCTACAGCAAAGGGATTAGAGGTGGGGAGATGAAGGAAAAGTTACCATGGTCTAGTGATGTTCACAAGTTTCATCACTTTGTTACAACACCAGAGATTCTTTGTTTTCTTTGTTTTTCTTGTTTCTTTGTTTATTTCTAAATCAAATGTCTGACAATGCCACTCAAAATACTTGGGGATAAAAAGAAAACAATAGGGAAAAAGCATTACCACCACCAATAAAAATTGTATTTTGAGACAGAATTTCATTAATTAGTCTTGGCTGACCTGGGAGCTCCCTATGTAGACCATACTGGCTTTAATCTCAGAGATCTGCCTGCCTCTTTCTTCCAAGGGCTGAGATTAAAGGCATACAACACCACCACATCTGGCTAGTTAACTTTTTAAAATATCCATCAAATGGTGCATTTAAGAAGTGTTGAAGGCACAAGCACAGAGTCAGAAAGTAAAGCAACATGAAGCTTTGTCAGTAATTGCAATATGTGATCAATACCTCAATTTTAAAAAATGGACTTGGAAGGTAAATGTAAAATACGTCACTCTCGTGTATGTGCTTTTACACATGTGTGGTTGACTGTATCACTGGAAAATGGATTAGGAGGACATGCTACATGGAAGCTATAGCCCCACCTACATTTACCACTTTTGACTTGCTGCAAAAGAAAGTAGCAGTTAAAGAATGGACATTGAAAGATTCACCCTAATGTTAACATCAAGTACAGAATAAAACTGTGGCAGAAAAATGGGGGGAGGCAGAAATGTTGATATTGAAGCAGGTAAGAAATAAGGGGCTTGTTGGTTTTCAAACAGTTGCAAGCCATCCTTCTTTCAGACTTCATAGTTTGCATGGTTGACATGTATTTATAATAGATATGTATCTAAATGGTTTCCTATATGCCAACCAGCGGAGCAGCAAACCCTGATATTTCTGAGGAAAAACTACATATATATCCTCTGTGGTTGACCAGCATGCCAACATTAACTTTTCTCTTTTTCCCCAGCCATTTCCTCCAAAGCAGCCAGGGACATCAGGCGCGTACCCTCTTACTTCACCCCCTACATCCTATCACAGCACAGTTAATCAGTCTCCCTCTATGATGCACACACAGTCTCCAGGTAAGCCATGAGTTATTCTCTCTTCCTGTCCGCTTGGAGAGGAAGCATTGCACAGGTGACCTCGGGTGTCCCACAGGTTTTTTTTTCTGCTCTCTGTCTCAGTAATTACCTGCAGTCATTGGAGCAGTGCTGCAAAATCCACATGCGGTGCTTCAGGAACATTTTATAAGTGCCTAGGCATTTTAAGTGCCTAGAGCCAAATTTGTGGTACTATTTCCAAGACTGCATTAGAGGTTTACAGTTGTAGGCCTAGGGCCAAATCTTAACCACTGTCTGTTCTTAAGTAAACAAATGGAACAAAGCCAGGTCAGCTTATGTAGTATCCATGGCTGTTCCTTTTCCCTCTCTCTCCATATATAAATATATTTTGAGCCTGGGTCTGATATTGCCCATGCCAGCCTTAAACTCAATATGTGATCAAAGACTATCTCAAGGTCACAATCTTTCGCTGCTTTCTCCTCCCTAGTACTGGGGTTAGAAGTACACTACCATGCCTGACTCCTTTGTGATGGCCTTCTGCTCCTGCTTTATTTGTGAAGCTTTGGGAGATGTGGCAGTGATTTCTTTTCCAGCTCCCAGAGTTGGATACATCACACCTTATTTGTCCTGACAAAATGGCTTTTCTGGGCAGTCCTGTGCACTGTAAAATGTGGGTGTCATGCGAAATTTTGACTTTTGACTGAATAGTTATGTGTAATCTCTTGAGCCTGAGGTTCAATAGGAAGCTGGGTCTTAGTCCCTGGTCCCATTTACCATCTAACAAGTGACAGGCAGGCATCAGATTTCTTAAGGAAGATAACCTCTTACCTTGCAGTTCCCATACTCAAATTAATGTGATAAAAAATTAAAACTTTTATCACAAAAGATGTATTAGGTAAAATTGTGTGTAAAACATAAGAAATTAAATAATTTTGCCAGGCCTGGTGATGGAAACCTATAATCCCAATTACTTGGGAGGCTGGGACAACAGGATCAAAAGTTTAAGACCACAAAACATACAGAAAAGTCTGGGGCATAACTCAATGGTTGAATGCTTGCTTAGCATGCATACATGAGGACCTGTGTTAAGTTCTTAGTAGTATAAGATGAAAAAAAATAATTTAGTAGTACAAGAAAAAAATAATAAAAGCCTTTAATGGTTTAATGCATCAATTAATGGATGTTTTATCATTAGAAGATGCTCAGCTTATTAGCTAGATTTTGTGTGTGGGTGTGGGTGGGTGGGTGGGTGTGTGTGGTTGTGTGTGTGTGATACTAAAGATGGAACCCAAGGTCTCACATACGTTAAACAAATGCTTTACCAGTGACATCTCCAAACCCTAAGAGTTTTCACATTGTAAAGCAGAATTGGTAGAATGTGTTTCTCTTTTTTCTTTAAATTAGTTTCTAAAATCACTTAATACAGATATGTATGTAAGTATACATACATATAAGAAATGTGCATGTACCCGCAGAATTTGCTAATCTGAGAGCTAAAGGGCTTGTTTAATCCATTCATTCCATTTGTAAATAAGACTAGCATGAAAGACTTAAACTACTGGCTATTCTAGCTGCCACTTTTCAACCAGTCTCATCATGGCAGTTTCTTCCTCTGCTGCATGCCTCTCACAGTCACTCTTGACTGCTCAAGGTATTAAAGGTTTTTGTTGTTGATTTTAAAGTCGGGTCCTGGGGGAAGAAAGCAGGCAGCCACATCCTTGTTTTTTTTTTTTTTTTTTTAGAAAATATCTTTAAATTTCCTACTTTTTGGAGGCTCTATGTGTATGCATGGTTCCTCTGTTACTAAGAAGCCATTCAGGCTTTTGAAAGACTTGTTTGGTAGAGGACTGGCCATTTCTGCCCTAGAGCTGCTTCTTTGCCTGCCTCCTTCACCTTGATACGGCTCAAGAAGAGACCTAAAGGATGCCTTGGAGAAGGCCAGATGCAAGGACACAGCCTAGGTGGGTGGGTATTCCAGGCAGACCCCCACACCAAGTGTGTGGAACCTATGGTCCCAGAGTACACTGTCTTGAATGGCCAGAATATGGATATGATCTTTACTGAATCAGCCATTCATATTTGGACTTTACTAGGGTAACAAAGGAGCTCTTTCTTATTATCATTATATTCAAGTGACGCTGATTCATAGCCACAGAGTTCTCTAAACTCCGTGGTTGCAAAAATCCTGCAGATTTTCAACGGTGCAGTAGACATTTGGCTCTATGGAGGCCTGCAGCTTATCAGAGCTTCTTGGACCATAGGTTGAAGATTTGGAAGTTGTCACACCCAGGGTCATTAAAGGCTGAGTGGGTGGGAGAGCTTAGGCCCTGTGAATACCAGAGGTGAAGTCACAGCTGGGGAGAATATAGGCAGATAGACACCAGGAACCCCCAGGGTTATGTCTCTAGGAAGACCAGAGATTATTGTTTAGGAGGAAGGAGAAAAATACAGTTTAAATGATTATAATAGTAGACAGATCTGCTTGCTATGAATATGCCAAGCCCGATTCTAAGCGCTTTACTCATTTAATCCTCACAGCAAACTTATGGCATAGGTCCCATTATTATTTCCATTTTATGGAGAAAAACCGAGGCATGGAGAAGTTAAGTCACTTGTCAGATCATACAGCTTAATAGGTAAATATAACGCATGAAGGTTAATCAACTTGGTTGACATAATTGTTGAGTACACAATATTGCTGAAGTATTTTAGAACATAAAAAATGAAGTTTTTCTATATTATAGTAAAGAGTTTGAAACCTGCTAATATTGAATGATAATAAAGCAAGTATTTATATTTTGAGTTTATTTTTAAGTTTTGATAGTTGCAGTTCTCCCTTTGAAATCTTTTCAAGTTAAAACCACTCCCATGGCTTTAAGTGCCATCTTTAAGTGCCTGTCTCCCAGCTTCTGTGTGTATTTTAGATCTCACTTTGGAACTCCAGCCTTTTATTTTCCTATTATCTATTCAGTACTTTCACCTAATATCTAGTGGCTTGCCAAAACTCACCAGGGCTGATACTCAATTCCTGGTTTCCCAGTTCTGTGTCCTTATCCTTGTATAGACATACATATTCAGAACACATTCAGAAAGGGGCAGCACCTTTTATACTCCCTGAGCATTTTCTGCTCATATCAGAAATATGCAGAATATGTTGAATTATTTATCAACTACTATTAACCCTGTCCTTTGTTTTTAAACCTGAATTGAAGACCTTTGCAGTACCCCAACCAGCCTTCAGTCACCTAGTAGCTTGTACCAACCACTAGAGTGATCCTTTTTAGACACAAATTTGTTATTGACTTCCATTCCAGACTCTAATGGCCATCCACCACGTGGGGATAAACTATCCATCCTCAGAGTGGCCTGTAAGTCTAAACTCTGTCATCTCCTCTCAGGCCACCCTTGTTCACTCTTTTCCTGCACCCCGGCCCCTTCCTGTCACACAAACTGTCCCTTCTTGGAGGCCTTTGGATTGGCTCTTCTGTCTGCCTGGATTATCTTTCTCCCTGTGCTGTGTCCTGCATTTTCTTCCTGCCTGGTTCATGTGTCAATTTAGAGTCTCTACCTCTGCCACTATGAGGAATTGCTCTTTTCCTTTGCACTGGTTTTCTCTCCAGCACTTATTACCTTATAGGTTCATCATGCTCATTTTACTAGACTATACATGCTCCAAGAGGACAGAAATTGTCTTATGTTAACTATGTCTTCTGTGCCTAGAACGGTGTTTGGCAAGAAGCTGGTAACCTCACTGATTTGTTGACAAAGTATATAACTAAAAAGTGCATTGGTTATATTTCTTTCAGTTAGTGACTATAAGTTACAATGTGGATCCATGGATTTGAACTTTCTTGCAATAGACAGGTCTTTCCAGTTTTTCTTCCTGCTATTTATGGAACCTATTCTGTCTCTTTAGTCTCTAGGGAGTTTTTTTTTTTTTTTTTTTTTTTTTTTTTTTTAACTTGTGCTCCTTGGACAGGACATACTATGTGTCCTGCAAGATCATCTGTAATTATTTTCCTTTATTAGGAAATCTGCATGCTGCCAGCTCCCCCAGTGGGGCTTTGAGAGCCCCATCACCAGCGTCATTTGTTCCAACTCCTCCCCCATCCTCGCATGGAATCTCAATAGGACCAGGGGCCAGTTTTGCTAGTCCGCATGGTGAGTCCATACATGGAAATCGCTATAACATTAAGAGCGTGATGGGAAAGTCATTTTTGTTAAATAAAATTTCTTATTGAAAAATTAGTACTTTTATATTGAGAAATAGCAAAAATACTACTTGAGCAAAAAAGACATTTTTTTTCACAGTTTTCTCAAAGAGGCACTGACTGGTTGGTCTGTGGCTATCTTCCCCTGCTTGTCCTTTTTGTCACCTGCGCTTCCTTGCTGGCCTTCCTATATTTCTGTGCTTGCTTTTTGCTATTGGATTGTCTCGCCCTCAGATACCTCCCCCTAACCTGGGTGGGTACCTTTCCATATGAATTGATGTGAAACTTGAATTTTCTATCAAAAAAAAAAAAAGATTCTTGTTGGATTCAAATAAACATTAAAAGGAGGTAGTCAGTGAAATGCTCCCTTCTGTTTGTTATCATTGTGCTTTTTGAGACAAGATCTCGCTGTATAGCCCAGACTGGCCTCTCAAACATTCAAAACAGTCAAAACAGACAAAACAGTCCTCCGCCCCAAGTGCTGAGATTACAAGCAGGAGACAGGACACCCAGCTCAGATGTTTTCTTTCATGCCACCAGCCAGCCACCTTACCTCTCTTCTCAGAGGCATTTGTCTTACCAGTTTCTGATATATTCTTTATCCTTACATTACTCTTTATTCTTATGTTACTTGTTTTTAGTTTATGTGTGTGAGTGTTTTGTCATGTATGTATGTGGACCATGTGCATTCCAGGTGCCCCTACCTGGAGGTAAGAAAAGGACATCAGAACTCCTGGAATTGGAATTATAAGTGGTTGTGGGCCATCGTGTGGGTGTTGGAAAGCAAACCCTGGTAGATCCTTTGTGAGAACAAGTGATCTCAATCACTGAGCCATTTCTTTCTCCCAGGTTTCTGATATATTCTTGAAGATCTGTTTATGTGTACACACGCACAAACAAATGTGCATGCATGCACATCTCTCTCCTCTTCACTCCACATGGCAGCATATTATATTCACTGTTCACTTGCACTGACTTCAGTGTTAGAACATATAGAACTTCCTCAGTCTTTCAACTGTGTTCAGCTATAACTTTTTATTAATACTGTTGTTTTTGAACATTTGTCAGTGAGTACTCTTCCTTATACTACAGAGCTTTATAAAATCCCTTGGGTATACCATAACTTAATTATATATCTGTTTTGAATGTTTCCCTATTTTTCACAGTTACAAATGGTGCCATATGTACGCATATCCATGATGATCTCCTTACATGAGTTCCTAAAAATGTCATTGAGGTCACAGAACAATTGAGAAATTTGCAAGATTGGGCAGATTTCTTACCTGAAGGGCTGTACCAATTTCTTGTAGCATCTGGGGAAGATGCCTGTTGTTCTATATCATAGCCTCATGGGATATTGGGATTTTCTAAAAGAAACCAGGCCACTTTTCTAGGTGAAGAAATTTGGCATTTTAATATTTGATTTGATATGTATTTCTTGATTATTAGTGAAATTTCATTATTGAATTCAAACTGTTTTTTGAATGTCCATTTGTCTTTAGTATCTCTTTATTTCTACCAATTTACCTTGCCTACTTTCCCAGGCTGTCTTTTCCTTACTTATTTGTAGGTCTTTTTTTTTTTTTTTTAAATAAGTCAAGACCATTTATTCACTAAAATAAGGAATACTTTCTCAGTGTTTCATTTGAGGACAAAGGGATATAAACAATATATCAAAGGTATCTTTGTGCTGAAATTTAAAATATCAAATTGTTAAGGAAGCCACTGCTTTCAAAACTTGATTCTCAGTTCTATTTCTTAGTCAGTGTGGCCTTCACTGAATAAAGAAAATGCGTAGTTTTCCTCCCTCGTCCTTCTCTCAGAAGATCGGAAACCTAATTTGTCAGAGCTGGTGTTCCTTTCAGCAGAGCTTGATATTTTCTTTAAATGTATGGGACCTTGCCTGAAGGTAAATTCATCCTTTCCTAGTCACTTCACTTCTCTGACTCTGCAACCCACTTTGAAAGTCCAGAAACCCTAGCAGGACATGGTGGTGCACAGCTTTAATTCCAGCACTGTGGAAGCAGAGGCAGGTGGATTTCTATGTGTTCAAGGCCAGCCTGGTCTACATGGTAAGTTCTAGGGCAGCCAGGGTTATGCAAGAAAAGACCCCGTGTCAAAAAACAACCAAAAAGAAAGTACACAAACTCCACAAAATAAAGACTTAGATGTAATGTGAAAGAGAATAACAAAAATGGCTAACTCAGTATTAAGGCTCTGGCTATTTTCACCTACTTTGAGGACATTAAAATATGTTTTGAGAATCATCTGTTTCGTGTTCTTTCCAGGAACCCTTGACCCTAGTTCTCCATATACTATGGTGTCACCAAGTGGACGAGCAGGAAACTGGCCTGGGTCTCCTCAAGTGTCTGGACCCTCACCAGCAACCCGTTTGCCTGGAATGTCACCAGCTAACCCATCTCTGCATTCTCCTGTTCCAGATGTTTCTCATTCCCCTAGAGCTGGCACAAGTGAGTGTTGTCAGCACATTTTTCCAGAGCATCACTGATGTATGACTCCGCCTTTACATTGGAAGGTCACAGTGTATTTCTCAAAGGAGAAATTCCAAACCTTAAACTTTTTCTTTCTAAATCAGTCTGCAATATTAATTAGCAACATCATGGAAAATGTAATAAGAAAAAGTGTTTTATCCTTTAGAAGTCTTAAGAAACCAAGTCTCTGCACCTCTGTCAATGACTGCTAACTTATATGTGCAATATTGAATCATAAAAGATACCTTAAGTTAACCAGCAAAGGCATAGAAGTTAATATAAGAGATTTCTAAATGTATGTCTGTTGGCTTATGTTCATAACTTTCAGTGCTTAAAGTAACGATGCTATCTATCGTTAGCTAGCTACTCATGTGTCCACAATAGGTAGTCTAGCTCCAGCTGGCATGCGTTCTCTCTGCTCTGTGTGGTCTCACACTCCATCATGGCTTGTTTACACAGTGAGTAGAGCACATAAAAAGAGTACACGGAAGTCTTGTAACTATCCCAGCATCCCTTCCAAAAGGAGGTCATAGGACCAAGCAGACTTTAGGTTGAGAAGCAGAACCCAGTTTCTTGGAGTCTCTACAGGATCACATTGAACCTGGATACAATCAGAAGATTCACGGTAGCTGATTTTGCTGAGAACTGACATATGATGACTTGGTAACAAGGAATAATTACAAGAGTTACAATTAGCTGGCAACCGTCTGACGAAGACAAAGCAGGCAGTTATGGGATAGTATGCATTTGCAATTGAAGTTACCTGTTTTCCTTCCCAAAAGGTTCCCAGACAATGCCAACCAACATGCCTCCACCTCGAAAACTACCTCAGCGCTCCTGGGCAGCATCCATACCCACCATTCTCACTCATAGTGCCTTGAACATCTTACTGCTACCCTCTCCAACGCCAGGCCTTGTGCCTGGCTTGGCAGGTAGTTACCTTTGTTCCCCACTTGAGAGATTCCTTGGATCTGTCATCATGAGACGACACCTTCAAAGAATTATTCAACAGGAAACGGTATGAGTACTATGCAACTTTCTAAGTGGTCATTGGCAAAGGCAGAAGATCTTTGTGAGGGACACTTTGTCACCTTCTCAACCATCTTGTTAGAATTAGGCTTCAACAGACCCCATTGTTTTCTGTCCTTAGACTAGAGGCTTGTACAGTTCACTGTGCTGTGTTTTCTAGCTAATGTGCTTTTTACCAAGACCTAGGAACAGATTACCACATTACACAGAACCAGTGCACATAGGGTCTGACCTTGCACATAGAAATGACTGTTTGCTCTCTGATATGCTTTTGTAGACAAACTGACTTTGAAGTTGCCTTCATCAGAATCAGAGTATTGATCATAGGTGTTAACCTTTTTTTTTTTTTTAAAAAAAAAACATGAGTAATTAGATTTTAAAAAAAATCTTGTAGAGACAAACATCTAACCAATCTTATGGTGATAACATTATTTATAGTTACCATCATTACCAGTGTTAATGATAATTAATGTGTTAATGAAGTAGCCAAACTGTTATATTGTTTGTAATAAATACTATAACACTTGCCTGAAAGTCATTTTATAATCTTTCTAGTCAGATATTTTAAAAAGAATATAAAAAGTATTTCAATTTGGATTGTATAAAATAATGAAGTTTCATGATTTTTTTAATGTTAATTTTATTTAGTTAATTATTATATTGGTTAATAAATTACATTCATTAATAAGTTATTAATAAGTTATTAATGTGTATGAGTGGTTTTGCCTTCATGTCTCTGTACTACATGCACACAGTGCATATGGAGGCCAAAAGAGACTCAAATCTTCCTGGAACTGGAATTTTATTCATGAGTTCTAGGGTGCTGGGAATCGAACCTAGGTCCTCTGGAAGAGCAGCTCCTACTTTAATATTTTTCATATGTGGACATATGATACTTGTTCATACTCTCTCCCATTGCCCTCTCTTTTCAGTGTGCCACTCTCCAATATTACAATATGGTAATTGTCATTCAGCTTAGAGATGATGAAAGCTGTGTGGCAGCCTCAGTTCTGCTACTCATGGTCTGTGCAACACTGGGCTTTGTGACTCTTGTCAGGCTTACCTGGATCAACATGTTTTCCTATTGAGACAATTCTGTCAGCAATGTTTGTGTCTTTCTCTGTTGATTTGCTGCATCCTTGTTTTGCAGTTGCAGCTGATCAATTCCAATGAACCTGGTGTAATCATGTTCAAGACAGATGCCCTGAAATGCAGAGTAGCCCTTAGTCCCAAAACTAACCAGACCCTTCAGCTAAAAGTGACACCTGAAAATGCAGGACAGTGGAAACCTGATGAGCTTCAAGTTTTGGAGAAATTCTTCGAAACAAGAGTATGTGTTTCCTACTGCATGCTTTTACTTTAGTCAGTGAATCTGAGAAGTTAAAGTAGAATGAAGAGTAAGGTGATTTCTCTCCCCCCACCCCGTAGGTTGCAGGACCACCATTTAAAGCCAACACACTTATAGCCTTCACCAAGCTGTTGGGAGCGCCGACACACATCCTCCGGGACTGTGTGCATATAATGAAGTTGGAGCTGGTGAGTTGCTGAGAAACAACCTCTTTTCTAATGAGGTCTATTTGAAGAGGCTGTACAACAGTGCTAAGAGAATAATTTTTTATTTATTAAACAATAATTAATAACTAGTATTAAAAAATTAATAGGGACATTGTGTAGTCCTAGCTATCAAATTTATGTGAGTGCCTTTAGCCCCTAAGTGGGGAGTTAAAGGCTTCACTTTAAGAAGTACATTCTTACTTTGACTTCAAATTTGTTCTTGACAAGATGTGACCCCTCTCCAATCATTGTCTGCAAGCAGAGTTCCCAGCAGCTAACTTCTCTTTGCAGAGACAGTCTGATGAGAAGAGCAAAGATCTCTCTTGTACTTGTATCTATTTTCATTATGAAACATTTTATAGTCATTTTTTATTTCTAATTTGACTCCCTACCTTTGTTGGGCATAGACTTTGTGTCCCCTGAATATTCATGAAGTCTCAAGTGTTGAGTCACAAAGAGCAGATGCCAAAAGATGCCATCTTTAGCACTCTAGGTATCTGTTCTTGCTTCTGATTGAGCTTTTTCAGGATTTCTGTTTCTGTCCACCTTGGTTTTCATTTGTATTGGGTTTCTAGAGCCAGTAAAAGAAAACAAACAAACAAAAAATAGCAATTTATTCAGTCATAGCTTTGGAGGGAAATTCTTAAACCAAGGCATCAAAATGACATGCTCTCTAAAGTCTCCACAGGAGGATATGTTTCTTGTCTCTTTCTGGGTAATACAGCCTTTGCTTATATACCCATTACTCTAACCTCTGCATCCCCATGTATGCTTCTACCTATATCTTTTTTTTCCTCTTAGGAAGGATAACAACCATGAGGGCTCAGCCTGATGACCTCTCTTCTTAAGTTGGTTAAGTTATATAGTTTGAGCCTTGGTGATAGCTGATTGTATTTTCTTGATCTTTCAGTCTTTTGAATTTAGTATTTATTTCTGGTATTGATTTGATTAATCTAATACCCCCCTCCTTTTTTGCCGCCATTTTAGTATCAGGTTTGGGGAGGCAAGATTCTTTTCTTTTTCTTCTTTCTTTTTGCTTTTATTGTTTGGATTTTCATCTGATAGGCTTATAACAGACATTATATGTCAGAAAGATCTCTTTGAGATTTTGAATGAGTAAATATCTATCTTTAAAAGCACCTGTGGCCTTTCTGCTCAGCTGTTCTCCTGTACATGAGGTAGCCATGGTGCCCAGCCAGAATGGCATGATCCTGAAGCCCCACTTTCACAAGGATTGGCAGCAGCTAGTGGACATTTGGTTCAAGCAGCCTGCATTCAGGATCTGCAGATGCAAGGCTGGGCAGGCAAAAGCATGCCACATTGCCCCTCGTCCCACATCCGGTCCCATGAGGCCTATAGTGAGTTTCTATACAGTTGCATAGCACTCCAATGCCTGGGCTGTAGACCAGGCTGGCAGGGCCTTCAGCCTGGAGGAACTCAAGAGTGGCTGATATCCACAAGAAAATGGCTCGCACCAGTAGCATATCTGTGAACTCAAGGAAGCGAAACAAATCCACTGAATCACTGCAGGCCAAAGTGCAGCACCCAAAAGGGGACGGCTCCAAGCTTATACTTTTCCCCAGGAAGCCTTCTGCTCCAAAGAAGGGAGACAATTCTACAAAAGACCTTAAATTGGCCACCTAGCTTACAGGACTGATGATGCCTATCCGGAATGTATACAAAAAGGAAAAGGCCAGAGTCTTCACTGAAGAAAAGAACTTAAAGCTTTTGCCAGTCTTGGCATGGCCTGTGGTAATGCCTGGATCTTTGGCATCCAAGCAAAAAGGATGAAGGAAGCTGCTGAGCAAGATGTTGAAAAGAAAAGTAATGTGCAGTTGGAGAGCTGCAATGAATTTTCCATAAAGGAAAACAAGAAAAAAAACCACCTGTGATTTAATCTTTTAAGCTATTTATTACCTTGGTTTTCTAGTTTATTTAGGGAAGCAGTCAGAAACAGGACTTATAAACCAAAATGGACCTCAGTCAGCAAGAACATGTGTTGGTCCTTAATTGTAGGGAGGGTGCAGCATATGTCAGAGTGCCACCAAGCATTTGTGAGCATGATTAGAGCCTCACTCAAGATGTGGCTCTAGTAATAGGTATAAGTGTACCTGTAGTGGAAGAGGGCACTGGGTGGGATACAGGGAGGAAGCAGTGAAGCCCTCAGCTTTGTTGGCTCTATGAAGACAGAGGCAAGAGTTGGTGTCTGAGACACTGTAGCCACTGGCCTTGGGTGCTCAAATCTACACCAGAGCTTTTAGTTATTTCATGGATTTTTTTTTAAGTAACAGTGCATGCTGTCTGAATGAATAAATATAAGGTGAAGTTCTAACTCCTCCGACTTCATAGCAGATGTGATTTTTAAATGTTGACAGGTTTTTGTCATTCTTTTTCCCCACCTTTCCAACAGTTCCCAGACCAAGCAACGCAGCTGAAATGGAATGTGCAGTTTTGCCTCACCATCCCTCCCAGTGCACCGCCCATTGCACCTCCTGGGACACCGGCTGTGGTCCTGAAATCCAAAATGCTCTTTTTTGTAAGTATCACCTGAAGTCGTCTTGTGCGTGCAGAGTTTCTGAGGACAAAGGCTCGTGAGTGTTATAGAGCATCTTTTGAGTGAGCTCTTCCTCCTAACTGCTTGCCTAGAATTCTCCACTGTTAGGCTGTGGGGTTCTTAGGTCCCGTAGTAACAACAGAAATATTTCACAGTGGTAATTGGGAAACAGTCGTAACACTCGGGTGGGGCTCACTTTTCTCATCATATTTAATTTTCTTGTACTTGCTGGGTCTTAATCTGAAAGTAAATGATAGTACCTCTCACTAATCGAGACAAATATTTGATTTTCTGTTTTTATTCTCTTTGTGTATCTACAGCTTCAACTAACTCAGAAAACATCAGTCCCTCCCCAAGAACCTGTTAGTATAATAGTTCCAATTATTTATGATATGGCTTCAGGTACCACCCAGCAGGCAGACATTCCCAGACAGCAGAACTCTTCTGTTGCTGCGCCAATGATGGTCAGTAACATTCTGAAGAGGTTTGCAGAGATGAACCCTCCACGACAAGGTACATGAGCAGTAGATGGTATTTTGTTGCATATATGTTATAACACTTCCTTTGAGAGAGACCTGGCTCTCGTTCCCTCTCTTATCCCCTTTTCCCTACTCTGCCTCCCAGTCCTACTCCTAGTGCGCTGTTGCCATGGCCCTGCCTGTCGCTTTCTTTCTTTCTCACTGGTTCTTCATTTTGTTCATTTCTCTGCTGCCTGGATTTCATTTTTGTTAGCAAATTACTATTGGGACTGAGCTGGTTGCCCATGTCAGAAGCTTGTATTTATAGCACACATTGCCACAAAGCCCTAGGTTAGGATGATAGAATTTTCCGTGGCTGTGAATCCCTGCCTTGCATCAGTACCTGCCACTCTGTACATCACAAAGTTGGAATGCATGTTGGTTTCTCATACTCCATGGTTCGATCATGAATAGAATATTATTATCAAAAGTTGTGTATCTTCTAAATGTTTTGTGAAGAATAAAAGCTGATACAAATGGCATCACTGCTTTTTTGGGCTTCTTATGTAAGTGTCAGGCGGGTGCAAGTGAGCCTTTTCCCTGAGTGCACAGTGAAGCTCTGAGACTCGACCTTTCCAAGGACACCAGAGTGTTTCTTGAAAGATAAATGAGGTCCCTTCGACAGTGGAGTAGCCCACGTTTAACATGTATGTGACTCCTGGCAATGCCAAATTTGGGGTTCTAAAACATGAAGCTCTCAGCAAAGAGAACTTTTCTTCAATTTTGCTCATTTCTAATATTTAGAAAATTTAAGTGAATGTTCACTCATGCCTAATGCTCAGGAAGTCCTCTTTATATCCTTAGAATAGCTCGCAAACCGAATTACGGTAAATGAGGAAAAAGCTGTTCTCTGAAACAGTTTAAAGTATCACAGTATCAAAAGTTTTAGGAATCCTGAGGGAAAAAAGGAGTTTTTTTATCCTATACCTAGGTAAGTTCTTGCTTCGGTTTCTAAGCAATAACACTGGGCAGTAGAGAACAGTGTGCTTCATTTGTTAGAATACTTCTGACAATTTTCTGCTTTCATTCTTTAACCTTTCTCTTCAGCTGAGAATAGGACCTCAGGGATCAAAGTTTCAAGTTACCACAATTCTCAGGCTAGCAGTCCAGTAGAACTTGGATGATAAACATAATTCCTCCATATGGATAACTTTTTAAAGCATATCATATCCTCTGGAATTTGAAAATTGAAAGGAAAATGTTTTGATCCTACTACAATCAAGCAAACTTTCTACCTACCAGTGAAAGTGTCAAAGAAGAGCGTATGCATGTTTCTGTGCACACACACACACACACACACACACACACACACCTCAGTTCATTAAGGAAGTGGAAAGGTATTATTGGGGTGCTTTCTTTTTTTCCTATGTTCCTTCTTTGGTCGGACAACCCTTTGGATTTCCTTTGTCCTTCTTTCTGTACCCTCACTTTTCAATGCTTGGAGCAAAGGCTGGCAGTGACTTGCACAAGAACACAGTGTCCTGCCCTTTGACAGGCCATAATTCATATAAGGGCTTCAGTTCCCCCCACCCCCATCAGCCATAAGTAGTTGTCAAAACATGTTCTACCAGGAAGGATCCAGTTTTGCTTTATTCTGTCTGGATGGGGAGTTGTGAAGCTGAGTGAGGTGTGAGAAATCAAGTTTTATCTAAAAACCTGCCATGAAATAAGTCAGCTTCCTTGCCCTTCTCCCACAGTGCAAAAGTTTTGAAGGAAAATGCTAGCTCGGTTCAGTGGTGTTTCACCTCTAATTTCTGCCCATGGAGGCTGAGGCAGGAAAATTGTGAGTTCTAAGCCAGTCTGGGTTACATAGTGAGAGTGTTCATTATCTCCTAACAAGTAAACAGGAAAGAAAAGGGGAAAAATAACTAAGCTTAAATAAACCTTTTCTCCTTTTAAACAGAAACAAAACCTCCTTTATTTTTGTATTTAATTGACTTCGGTCTTAATGTATAACTTCAGAAGTCACATTTTCTTGAAGCCAACAATCTCCAGGACCTGTTTCATTGTCCAATATAACTGCCACTAGCCAAATTTAACATTTTACCTAAATACACAATATAAAATAAAAATGTTGAATTTCTTAGCCAAATTAGTGCTCTATTGAGCATGCACATGTCTTTTGCCACAGAACATTTTATTGGACAGTAGTGTTTCTATAACGTTTCGGACACAGTCTTATCTGACCTTTTGTGCAGCTTTAGTGGGAAGGACATCACCGAAGTCATAACCAATGCACAAATATAAATTAGAACTATCCTTACATCCAAAATGCTTCGTTCATCTCTAAAGTCAGACTGTTAAAGTCTTATCCAGTGTGGCACCGTTTCTGTGCACTGAAAGCCTCTCTCTCTCTCTCTCTCTCTCTCTCTCTTTCTCTCTCTCTCTCTCTCTCTCTCTCTCTCTCTCTCTCTTTAAACTTGACGCGTACTTCAGGTTTCTTTCTGAGACAGAAACAAAGCCCAACCGAAATATATGCTATGCCACACCAGCTTCCAGTGCCTAAAATCTGAATAGTTGAAAATACTTGAGTCTTTCATTTTAAATTTGTGACAGATTTTAACCATCCCTTCCCTCACTGGTGTGTTAACGTCTCTCCTGTACTGCGAATAGCTAATGACCATTTTTCTCTGTTGCAGGTGAATGCACAATATTTGCAGCTGTTCGTGATTTAATGGCTAATCTTACACTGCCCCCCGGTGGGCGTCCATAGACACTATTGTTTTTAAACCAGGAAGGCTGACAAATGAAACAAAACACACACAAAAAAAGGCTGAATTCAGCCTTCAGTTTTAAAAAGGAAAAGGACTTTTTTAACCTTAAGAGCTAAATATTCTAAACTGGCAACATTTTCAGGGTGCACTTCATCAAAAAGACCATCATTTTTTTTTTTTTTTTTTTTTTTATAGTGAACTTGTATAGTGTGTTTAAATGCAACACATTTCAAAGTAGGTAACAGATCAGTGTCTGCGTGCCAGTAATAGATTTAATATTCTGTTTTATACTATAAAGTAATGAAAATGCCAAACTTGTTTATTTAATTGTTTTCTTATGTTTTGGGTGTAATGGTTCTTTTTGATTTTTATTTTGTTTTTTTTTTTTAAAGGCAGGTCTGTCAGTTTTGAATACTGTAAAACTGTGACAAACTTTATATTGGAGCTGTATTTTAATATGACCGCTTTGAATCCTTACTCAGAAATGGTTTTGGGAGCTGTTAAACACATCCCAAAAAGCAATATTTAATAAAACTAGGATATAAAAGAGACACTTGTGTGTGTATAAGCTCTCTAGAGTTCTTAGGGCCTCCCTTCATCATTAACCTGGTGAGGCCAGTCAGTTTTCTAATTATATATAATGTCTGAAATTTGACCAAAAACATTTGTGTTTTAAGGTTAGTTTCTTCAGACATTCCTAACCTGACTGGTGATAACATTTAGCACCTCAGTTGTTTTTCAATATAGGATTTGGATAAACTGAAAGAGCTTTGTCTTTGAAAAGAGACAGTGACTTATAATGATCATGGATCCCAAATGTAATTCTCATGTGTGAGAAAATGGGAACCTTTTTGGTAGGAAAATGTTATTTTTAAGGTATACTTCTGCACACAGCATTAACTAGGAAACAAAAATCATGAATGCTTTAGTCTGCATGAAGTTTTTCTTTTTATCTTATTTAACTTTTTACCTTCCCCAGCCCATTTGGGGTTGTTCTAAACAATCTCAATTTTATCCATTGTCAGCAAAACGATAGGACGTTTTGTTGGACACAACCTAGTCCAGTCATTTGAAAAGTCCACAGTGCAGGGCCTGTCCAGTGTTCAGTGGAGTTTCTGGCACTGGCAGGTCTCAATAGGATTTTTTTTTTTTGTGTGTACTGTCTCTTGCAGCCAGTCAGGGACTTTTTTAAAGCTTGATGAATATGGTCTGATTTAATGTCTTCTGATAACTTGATGTTATTTGGAGCAGTTTTTCGTTTTGGTCAAATTCGTGTTTTGTGTGTTTTTTTAAAATGATAATATCATGCTGAGTTATCTAGACAATGTATTATGATCCTTGATAAAATTTTAGATGTTTGATTTACATTTTATGATGATTGAGCTTCTACAAGTATAATCATGAGATTCTAGTTTTTTAAGTATCTTACTGCAACTATATCATGTGTTCTCAACTTGGCTTGAGTCTCCCTTTGCAGTCAGAGTTGAGGCCTTCTTTGTCTTGTCTCTTTTCTGCCTTCATCTCCTGCTTTTCACCCAACTCTGCCACTGTTCCAGAGTAGGTGACTAAACTTTTATTCTTCCTTTAGCTTAACCTTTTTCTCCTTGTATTTTCAGTTCTCTTTGCAGTACTAATCACATGGGTTTGGCAATCTAAGATGTCTTGATCAGGAGTCAATCCTTTTCTATTTGGAGCTGAATCCTATCTTTCATGTAGAAATCTACATGTATATACAAGAAATGTATTTTTATCTGCAGGATGATATTGTTTCAAATAATTTTATTAATAGAATTAACTTTTCAGGTATTTTCTCTTTTAAGTGTGGTTTTAAAATGTTAAATGCATTTTTATACATGATGCATTCAATGGCTACTTTTTTCCTAAATATAACTCTCCTTTGAGTGCATTGTGTAAATCAAGTAAGATGGGATTCAATGAACAGAATTTGATTTTGATGCTTATTAAGAGTAAACCAATGAATTTGAATTTTGATATCATGCTTGGTACTTGGAATTGGTATATACTTTATTAAAGCTTGGAAATACTTAGCATTTGAATCGTAACTTTTATCACGAACCATGTCTTTTGCCTCTTTTGTTACCAGATTCAATCAAAGAAACTGGATATCATAGTGATTTTTCTCTAGTAGGTGGTTTGGAACTTGATTTTAAGGTGTTTTCAATGTGATTTTAGTATTTACGGTAATAAATAAAATTTGTACAAGTTTCAGAGAACTACCAGCTCTCTTTGGTGAAGATGTTTTGGGTTGTAATCTTCCCTTAGTATTAGTTTAACCCTAAAAGAATACATCAGTCCTAATTCACCCTTTTCCCTTTTACATCTGCAAAAATTTCATTTCAAAATGTATAAAAGGACTTTTCGAGTTAAGAGAAGTATATGGTCACTTAGTAACTGCAGGGACTGAACTGACTTAAGGGTAGGCACACATGCTTTTTCCGCCATGTTTTTTCCCCTTCAAAAGAAATACCAATTACATTTCTTTTTCTTTCTTTTAAAAAATAAGACAGGGTCTTTTCAATGTTGCCCAGACTGACCTTGAACCTCTTAAATCCAAGTGATCCACTTCTGAGTATTGGGAAAACAGGAATGTTTCCTACTCCCAGTCCCCACTTTCAGTTGTCCTTGATATAAAATTCATACTTACAGAAAAGTTTTCAAAGACTTTATGATGACAAGTCATAAAAAGGGAAATCCTAATGTAGATTTCATTGGGGTTTTTTTTTTTTGCAATTTTTTTATTTGATTTGATCGAATGGGGTATTTGGATTTGCTTTGCATGGGTCTAATGTTGAGATTAGCAACACAAAATTAAGAGCCTGCTGTACTTTGAGTCTGCAGATCATCACATCTGGTCTCTGTTTTTTATAAATTGTCCCCACTTCCAACTGTCCAGTGGTTTGCTAAAATGTCCAATACTGTAAGTAGTGGATGAAAGAGCATATTTGGGTCAATGTGAAATAAGAACTAGCATTTACTTAAAGCTTACTGTGTGCCAGACATTATTCTAATGCTCCTCCCTACACTGTGAGGTAAGTATTAATAACCTCCTCTTACAGATGATAAACAGGTACAAAGAACTAAATAATGTCTTATGTTAAAATTAGGATCAGCCAAGATCAAACCACAAAGAATTGGCAGTTTGAACCCAGAGCTAATGTTTGTTAACATTGCCTGTGCTGTGTGAGCCATGCAGTCTTGGCAAGGTTTCTTTGTTTACAGTGTTCCTTCAGGGTCTTTTGATTACAGTCCACTTCAACGTGTTTTCCAAGGTCAAAAAAAAAAACTCACTAAAAGCATCCAAAACATGACGTTGACAATCTAATGCATTCTGATCTCTGTAGCATATGACTTCCCTGTGCAGGTTAAATTACCCTTTTTCTGGAGGCTACAAGCTTCTGGCTGTGCAGTCCTCCTTCCAAATACAGGAAATACATTGTCCCCTTTGCTTCTGCCAGGTGCTCCAATTACTGAGTTTCTGGCCCTAGTGTCTCGTTAGCATATGTAGGGGGCCACACAACACAATAGCCCCTCCTCCCCACTTCAGGTGGAGCATAAAAAGATCAGCACATCTGGAGGGGATAAGGTTGTTTCGAGGGTTGTCAGGGTATTAGGGGAATGAAAATTAAAACTAGTCTTAACGATCTATGTCCACAAACCAAAGCGATTCCTTTAAGGGGGGGGGTGGAGCTGCGGCTTCCTGGAACTGAAAAGAGTGGCCAGTCGGTAGCCTCTGAAGTGTGCACTGCACAGCGACGCAAAACGCCTGGACGTTTTCTGGGTTGGGCTACGCCTGCGCTGCGTGGGAGCGTTCCTGGGTGCCGTGCGTACGCACTGCCGGCCACGCCTTCAGGAGTAAGACATGGTGGTGTCGGAGCTGGCAGCACGCCTCAATTGCGCCGAATACAAAAACTGGGTGAAAGCAGGACACTGCTTGCTGCTGCTACGCAGCTGTCTGCAGGGTTTCATAGACCGCGAAGTGCTCTCCTTCCATCGTGGACTGCTGGCTGCAGTCCCTGGCCTTGGTCCCCACGCCACCTGCCGCGGCGGTTCCCGGTGCAGCCCTCGCGCTCGTCAGGTGAGCTACTGGCCCTGGACTTGGGCGCTTATCCACAGCTTGTCCCCAATTACGTGCGCTTGCTGTCTTTTTCCTTCGCGGGGCGGGGCTACTTACCACTTCCGGGGTGTTCCTATTTTGCTGCCTCGCCCATCCCGGTCCCACCTCACCTCTGCCCCCTGTAGTTTCAGCCTCAGTGTCAGGTGTGCACAGAGTGGAAACGCGAGATCTTGAGGCATCACATGAACAGAAATGGAGACGTGCACTGGGGAAATTGCAGGCCTGGCCTCTGGCCCGTGGACCCTTGGGAGGTAGCCAAGGTAAGCACTTGCAGCCTGGAAGAAAGCAGATGAAGTTTCTCCTGGTGCCCCAGGATGGAGGGCGGGTTTTGAGTGTAAACTGGTACTTCAGGAAGTACAGAAAGTACCAGATGATTGGTTGGTTCTCTGGAGTCTAGTGGTTAGGGGATGTTAGAGTGGACCCATCAAAGCTCAGTAAAATAGAAGCTTCTGTTTCTTCGCTTCCTGCAGGCACTTGAAGCTTTGCTTTTGGAAAGTTATACTTAAGATTCCAATAAGAGATGCTGGGGAAAGATGTAGCGTGAATCCAAGTGCAGTGGCCCATGTGTTAAAAATAATACCACCACTGGAGAGACTGAGGCAGGTTCACTGCAAGTTTGCAGATATTCTGTGCTACATATTGTAAGACCCCGTCTTAAGGGGAAAACCAATACAGGCCGAGGGGCCGAGGTGTGCTTTACTGAGCTGCTTATTTTTGCTGTGGAGTGACAGGAGGATGCCTAGCTAAGGTGTAAAGTTTTAGAAGGTTGAAATGTTTGTTGTGACGTGGGGGTTGTCAGGCCTGTGTTTAGAGTCTGTCACTGTAACTTAATGCCTAGTCAGATTGGGGAATTTGTTTTGATTTCTTGATGCTTCCTAGAAGCTGTGTAGTAAGTGGAGGGAGGGGTCAGAAGTAGCTTCCTAACACAAATTGACTTTGGGAGTTACTGTATGGGCAATCCCATTATTAGCAGTTAGAGGGGGCATTTCTTGGACTGTATGTCAGGTCTCCCTCTGGTTTCTCCGTTTCTTTCTCCTCCTCTTTCTCCTCCTCCTTATCTTTTTCTTTTTCTTCTTTTCTTTAAGAGTTAAAAGTATTGGGCTTGGTTTGGTGGTGCCTGCTTATCATCTGAGCACTTGGGAAGTAGAGACAGATCTCTTGAGTTTGAGGTCACTGTAGTCTACATAGAGAGACCCTGTTTTAGGAAAATAAGAATGTATGCCACCTGTGTTGTGTGCCCTAGTTGGAGTGATGGTGGTTATGACTCCCAGCGTGAGGAACCGAACTCCGGCCCTTTGGAAGAACAGTAAATCCTCTTAACCACTGAAGCCACATCTCCAGCCTCGTCCACTAATACTGTTTTTTTTACCACCAGTATCATGTTGCCAAGTTCTTTTATCTATACCATATGGGGGAAGACACCTGAAAGGAACAAAACTCTCACCTTGTGTGATACAGAATTCATAGTATTGACGCACTTCTGAAGCCTGTGCCCCCTACTCTTGCCAGCCTTTTCCTTTGTTGCTGGCCACCTGTCAACCACTTAGTTTGAACCTTGTGTATGCATTCTGGCTCTAACTCTTATCATCTCAGTTCCTGGGTTCCCTGGCTTAGCATCCTCTACCCTCACATAGTAATGGGTGCCCACACCCCATTTCTGTCCACATATTCTTCCCCAAACACTTTACCCTGCCCCCTGCCTTCTACCGATTCTCAGTCCTGGGTAGTCTCTTTCCTTCTGCTTGGCTTTGCCTAGTTCCCATTGCCCATTATGACCGCTCCTTTGCAATCATCTTCACTGTTTTCTTTCTCTGAACCTGCTTGGCCCAACTCAGGCCCACACAACACCATGTACTTGTAGTTGAGAGAAGTAGTTCAGAAAGGAACTCACTGATTTCACTTCATTCTTGATCTTGAGCCTTAATGCCTCTCTGCTGACTTCAGTCCCTAGAACTATCTGTTCCTGCCTTCCATCCCCAAGCTCTTCTTCCCATTTTCCCTCCTTCCTCCCAGCTTCTAGCTTTGCTCATGCTTCATGGAGTTGATGGATGCCCTAAACACAGATTTTCTTGTCTTTAAGTCTATAATTCTACCTATGTGTGGCTTTCTTTCTGCTACAAAGTGACTTCCCATTTGTCCTGTCCTTCCACTTATGTGTTGGATCTCATCCCTTAAATCTTTAGCTGTCCACTCTTCTGCTTCCTGCTCAATCCCATCACCATACAAACAGCTTTACTATTAGCTTAGTTTGTGCGAGCTAGTTTTACATCAACTTGACACAAGCTAAAACCATCTGGAGAGGAGGGAACCCAAGTAAAGAAGATGCCTCCACAAGATCAGACTGGAGGCAAGCCGGTAGGGCCTTTTCTCGGTGATTGATATGGGGAGTGCCCGGCCCATTGTGGGTGTTGCCATCCCTGGGCTGGTGGTCCTGGATCCTATAAGAAAGCAGGCTGAGGAAGACATGTGGAACAAGCCAGTGAGCAGCACCCTCCTTGGCCTCTGCATCCACTCCTGCCTTCAGGTTCTGCCCATAGTGATAGTTGCTTAAAACTATCTGACTCAAAACCTCTTGCTTACATACTTCAAGGGGTATATCATAGCTCATTGGAGCTATATTTATAACTACTTGAAAAATAATTAGAAAATAAAGTTGGTGGGGAGGGGATTTTTCAGAATCCATCCCTTCTTGCTTATTAATCAGCCCATTTATCTATCAGCTGTTTATACGTGTTCTTAGCAGAACTTCCTTGAGGACTTGATGCCTGTTACTCCTTAGCTCCTACATGTGCTTCAACTCATGCAACCCTAGCTTCTGCCCCTGCCCCTGCCCCTGCCCCTGCCCCTGCCCCTGCCCCTGCCCCTGCCCCTGCCCTGCCTGCATCTGTGACCTTTGTTCTCCAGCCTTCTCCCTCTTCCTTTCAAGGCTGGCAACATAACCCAATACCTTACACATGCTAGGAAAACACTCTAACACTGAGCTACACCCCCAATATGAGCTACATATTGAGTCTATATGTAGCTCAGGTTGGTCTCTTGGTTCTCCTACCTCTACTTCTCAACTACTTGTAGGTTTACAGGTATGCAGCATAGCTCCTAGCTTCATCGTTCTTATCTATCAGGTATGTTCCACTCACCGCTGGCCACTTGGGTTTAGACACCCCTGCCTTTGTGGCATCTCCTCCTCCTCCTCCTTCTGTTTCTCCTCCTTCTCTTCCTTATCCTTCCTCCTCCTCCTCTAGCCTGTCTAGCAATGACCCTAGCCTTGCCCTTGTAGTTCAGAGCTACAGATGTGCATATCCAGGTGTTTCCCTGGCCCCTCTGCTGTATCTCCTCAGAACTTGGCATTTAGATCTACAGTGGAATTTACCCACCTGATTCCCAATCAAAGAGTACTCTCCTTTTCTTATGCCTATGTATGGTTTTGCCATACTGAAGAAGAGAATCCAGGACCTTATGCATGCAATATAAGTACTCTACCATAGGGCTGCATCTCCAACCTCTCCCTAGAATCATTCTACTTTCATCTCTTCCCCCTTGCTGCCTTCCAGGTTACTACCTGTGCAGGGTTTTTGGAGTGCTTCTCCTGTCCACCTCTCTAGCACACCTTTTCATCTTCTGCCTAGATTCTGATCGTGGCCACCCATGTTCTTGACTTCTGGCTAGCTCTACACACAGTGAGATAGGTAGCCTTTCACATAGGACTTTGGTGAGTTTGTTTCCTTGTAGAATACTTTGGGGAGGTTTCTTGGTATCTGGGGAGGTTTCTTGGTATCGTTCTAGTAAACTCTACACTTACTGCCAAGCCAGTGAGGCGGCATGGCCTGCCCGGGTTCATTTCTCCAGTTCTAGCTCCTCAGTGAAGAGATAGTGGAGGACAAAGGGACTTTTGTAGGTGTTTCTCTGCTATGTGTTTACTGAGTGACACATGTAGGTGTACAGTGCTGTAAGGAGGCAATAGAGGCTCCCTGTTAGCTTCTGGTTCCCAAAGAAAGGAAATAATTACCAGAATAAAACTAACATGGCAAAGACAATTGTTTGTATTAGCATGAACATGTTGGATAGAATCTACTCTACACCGGGAGAGTACAGAAAGCCAGGCCAATTCAGAGGCATTGATGGACTGTCTGTGTTTTCCCTTCAACAACAGCTGTATTGGGCTGTTGGCTTTCTTTAGTCTCCTTATATTAGTTACGTGGGTAAATTCACTTCTTTGTTAAGCTCTGTAGCTACCAGAGAAAGATTATGAGGACCCTGTGTTAGTCTTGAGTACATATGGGAGGCTCAAGTGTGGTATTCTCTTGACATAACAGCAATTCTCCCTGTGCTTACTGCCAGCCTTTGGAATATCAGTATGAATAATCCTGTAGAAAGTATCAGAGCTGCTTCCTGACTGGATTGTGTTTGCTTTCAAACATACCTTTAGGTAGGGATTTGAAACCATCCAGGGCCTACATATTGAGCTCCAGGATAGCCAGGACTATAGAGAGAGACCCTGTCTCAAAAAAGCAACACAAAAGGACAAGAAGGAAGCCATTTTTCAGCTGTATGTAATATTGCAGAGGGATAGTGCTACCCTACCATTAATGCTCTGCTTAGATAGATAGGTCTTTTTCCCCCTTGGCATTTTGAACTCACTTGCTTGAAACTTCAGAGGATAGGAGACCATTAGTCATCATTTAGGAACTGGGGAAAGAATTTGCCTCTGTAGCACTCAGGGTTCGGGGGACACTCAGATGACCTAGTACCTCTCTTATTATAGGCCTTCATGCCCCGAGGACTGACTGACAAGCGAGGACCTGAGGAATGTGATGCAGTTGCTCTTTTAAGTCTCATCAACTCCTGCGATCACTTTGTGGTTGATCGGAAGAAGGTCACAGAGGTAAGAGCTGTCAGATTCCGAACTGTCTACCCATGCAGTCTGGTCAACACTAGGAAGGTTACAATGAACCTACTCTGATAATAAGCCAGCCACACAGGTGCAGCTTAGCAGCACTCAGAGAGGCAATGGCAAAGACTTGAGCCCAAAGTTGGCATCACTAAGCAGCTCATGGACCTTATTTCCTGTGTGCCCCGCATGTCCCAAGAATCTGAATGTGAGTATAATCAAGCAGTAACCCTACACTTCTCTAGAATTACTTTTCTGACACTATGTTACTGTGCTTGATCTTAATCACTGTTCATTGCTGTGAAGAGACACCATGACCAAGGCAACTCTTAGAAAGGATAACATTTAATTGGGGCTGGCTTACAGTTTCAGAGGTTCAGTCCATTATCATCATGGAGGGAAGCATGGCAGCATCCAGGCAGACATGGTGCTGGAGGAGCTGAGAGTTCTACATCTGGATTGGCAGGCAACAAGAAGTGATGAATTTTAGGCTTGGAATGGACTTTTTGAAACCTCAAAGCCACCCCCAGTGACACACTTCCTCCAAGACCACACCTACTCCAACAAGGCCACAATCCTATGATCTTATAAGGGGACATTTTCATTCAAAACATCACAGTACATTTGGCCATTTGAACTCAGATTTATCTTCTCTGCCCTAAACAAAAGTAAAGAAGTTTTCTGTATAAAAATAGTTCTGTGGGATTGGGGAGACGGATCAGTCAGTAAAGTGGTTGCTATCTAACCATGAAGATCTCATTTCAGATCCTGAGCACTCATGTAAGTGCGTAGTGTGGAAATACATATCTAATGCTAGTGTTGGGGCAAGAGCAGAGGCAATAGGATCCAAGTTCACTGAGAGACCCTATCTCAAAATGTAAGGTGAAGGTGTGTGTGTGTGTGTGTGTGTGTGTGTGTGGTTGTTTGTGTTTAGAGCCAGTATGCTTGCCAAATATTTTAAGACATTTGGGAGAAAGATGCAAACTTTTCAAAAAAGATAACAAAAAACTTTCTTAGGGTTTCTATTGCTGTGATGACCAAATGAACCTGTAGAGGAAAGGCTTCATTTTACCTTACAGTTCTCTAGCACAGTCCATCATTGAACAAAGTCGGGGCAGGAAGAAACGTGATGTCCTGTCAATGACCACTGTACCTCTGAACTTGATCCCAATTTTTGTCCTAGTTAGGATTTCTATTGTTGTAATCAGACATCATAATCAAAAGCAACCTATGGAGGAAAGGCTTATAGTTCCACAGCTCAGTCAATCACTGAGAGAAGTCATGGCAGAAGCTGATGCAGAGCCATGGAAGGATGCTGCTACTACTTCAAAAGGGATGGCACCATCCACAGTGAAGTAGGCCCTCCCATGTCAATCATGAAAATGTACCACGGGCCAGTCCAGTGGAGGAATTTTTCAGCTGAGGTTCTCTCTCCCAAATGACTCCAGCTTATGTCAAATTGACATAACTATAATAATGCTTTAGACTCGGGTAGGACAAATAAAGTGGGACAACAGGCCAGACTTTGGCTATAGAATACTGTCAAGGGTAAAGAATTATTCAACCCATTGCTACCCAAATAACCACCAAGGTAGAAAAATTCAAAGGAGAGAGGTATTATTTGTCCTACCTGAGTCTACAGCATTATTATAGTTATTTATAATTTTCGACATTTATTATATGTATATGAGTGTTTGCTTGCAAATATGTACATGCACCACATGCCTACTTAGTGCCTGTGGAGGGCTAAAAATGGCATCAGATCTCATGGAGCTGGAGTTCCAGATGGTTGCGGTTAATCACTGAAAGCCCTATACTTCAGTCCTGGGGGTTCTATACTAGGAGACATCCATTCTCCAGGTCATGCTGGTCCCTTATGCCTTCATCTTTCTACCTGCATATAACCAGTTTCACAAAGGCCTTTAACCTGACTTAGGGGCTAGCAGGCTCCATTGTGCCAGATCATGCAGTGGTCTCATGAAAGGTCCAGCTCTCGTCCTCTGGATACCAGACCATACTGGTCAATTTTGTAATTTAGTAAAGTATTTCTGTAACTGCTTTTTAAAGCTACATGGTCCCAGTTTACCCTATTAACTTACAAGGCTTTTAAAAATTGTTGATTATGTCCAATTTGTTGTTATTATATTTACTTACATTATGCACATGTAGAGATCAAAGGACAACTTGTAGGAGTTGGTATGAGTTACTTTTCTATTGCTCTAGTCTAAGGCAACATATAAAGGAAAACATTTCATTGGGCTTACAGTTTCAGTGGGTTAAGTCTGATGCTAGAACAAAGGCTTGGCAACAGGAACAGCTGAGCGTGTACATGAGCTGCACATAGGAGGTGGAGAACATACTGGGGGCATGGATCCCTTGAAAAACTAAGGCCTGATCCCAGTGAAACACCTCTTCCAACAATGCTATACACCTTAATTCTTTCCAAACAATTCCTGACTTTTGAAAGCTCTTATCTTCGTTTTTTTTATATAGGTTATTAAGTGTCGAAATGAAATAATGCACTCTTCAGAGATGAAAGTTTCATCTACTTGGCTTCAAGATTTTCAGATAAAGATCCAAAATTTTCTAAACGAATTCAAGAATATTCCAGAGATTGTAACGGTATATTCCAGAATAGAACAGGTAAAAATCTTCATAGATTTATTTGGGTTTTTTTGGAAACAAGATCTTACTGTTAGCCTTGCCTATCGTGGAATTTCATATGTAGACTAAGTTGTCCCCAAATGTGCATACAGCAGTCCGCCTCTACTTAATGAGTACTGAGGTCATAGGCATACACCATCCTGCCCATCTGAAACTGCATGTAACAGTTCTGATAAACAAAACTTAAGGGGTCAAAAACATCCATAGTCAGTCATTTAGAATTTGTGGTGCATATAAATCCCAGCACTTGGGAGGCCGCGACAACCTATGTTATATTCTGAATTGAAAGCCAGCCTATATTGTGTGCTAAATTCCTGGGAAGCCAGAACCCTTTCTCAAACAAAAGAAGCCCGAATTTGATGTTTGTTTTAACTGGATTGTATTTCTGTAGTGATGCGCCAATGATGATAGCGCGTGCGCGTGAGCGCGCACGCGCACACGCGCGCGCACACACACACACACACACACACAGAGAGAGAGAGAGAGAGAGAGAGAGAGAGAGAGAGAGAGAGAGAGAGAGAGAGAGAGAGATCGAGATCCTTGTGAATGCCAGGCAAGCACTCTACACTCCTAATCTTTAGTCTATTTTCTATTACTATTTGGAGAGCTTACTTGGGAAAGAACCTAGGGCTGGGCCTCACACATTGCTCTCACTGAACTATAGCCCCAGCTCCAAGTTTTATAATGTGAACAAAGTGGGAAAGCTGTGTGTGGCCAAAATAGATCTTGGTAATGGTATTTTGTCATAAACTATGAATAATCCAGTAGAATTCTCCTGTTAAAGTTTGCTTATGTTGTGTGTATGCATGTGTGCCCATGTGGGTGTGCACCAGTGTGTACATACACTGTGTGTGTGTGTGTGCGCGCGCATTTCACAGTACACATTTGGAGATCAGAGGATAATTATTGGGAGTCTGTTCTTCTTTCACCCTATGAGATGCAGGAATGGAACCAAGTCCTTGGGCCTACACTCAAATATAAGACTTCCATTAATACAGTGCAAGAGGCTGGGGTGTGGCTGGGTGGTAGATTAGTTATCTATCATAGTTCAGTCTCTTGTGTTCCATTACCAACACTACAAACAGTGATATATCTAAGAATGAAGTTTTAATGTACAGGTGACTCCAGGAGAAGTTATGGGGAGTAAAGTGACTAAAATCAAAATACATTATGTGTGTATATGAAATTCTCAAGGAATTGATGAAAATAGTTTAAAACCTGAACTTTAAAACATAGTTTGTTGATGGATTTGTATGGTCACCCCACAGCTTTTGACATCTGACTGGGCTGTTCACATCCCTGAGGAAGATGAACGAGATGGGTGTGAATTTGAAACAGGAAGTTACTTGAGTGTGAGCCAAATCCATGAAATCGAAATAGAATTGCTGAAGGAAAAACTGCAAGAGATGTATCTTCAAGCAGCAGAAGAAGAGGTGTTGCCGGAAGAGGTACAGGGATGAAGTGTGAGAAGGAAAGAGAGGTGGTGGCAGCGGCTTGGTGTGACACTTTCTGTTGGGGAGGAAAGGGTTGAACCTGGAGGTAGGAGCTCAGCCTGCTTTCTTAAACAACTCAGGCTCACCTGCCATTCCCACATCCATCCTTAGTCAAGCAGATGCCCTACAGGCTCGCCCACTGACTAACCTGCTGGGAACATTTTCTCAATTGAGGTTCTGTCTTTCGAAATGACTCCAGCTTGTGTTGACATAAAACTCCAGCCAGGACAGACACAGAGAGCCAGGTTTCTGATTGAGCTGAGTGTTGTCTAGAAGTGCATATTCTTTCAATACTTAGCTTGAAGACCTAATATGTGCTCCAGAGTGGAATAGTGGCATAAGAGCTTTAGCAGAATCTGGAACAAGATGTTTGTAGGATTATCTGATGTAAGGGGAACCCCTCCCCACAAAACAGAAAAGGAACTCTAACTCAAGGATTTAGTAAAAGCTCAGTAGTTGGCCTGGAAGGAAGGATGCTCTTAGCAGAGCTGTGGAGTACTAGTTAGTTTGTGCTCAGCAGTGGCCAGGAAATGAAGGTGTTCTGAGATAAGACCAGTGCAGACATTCCCATAGTACCACTCTGAGATTCTGAGATACTGGCTAAGATGTTGAGAAGTATGTTGGGAGATTTAAATCAGTATAACTTCTATACATAGCATTTCTGGCTAACTACTAAAATTAAGACAAACTCCAATCAGAATTAAAAGTTGCCTTCTCTTTCTATAAACAGAAGTGTCATTTATGTGAGTCACATATATGCAAGGGTAAATTCCACATGGTTACTTGTCCCAATAAAAGGTTCAGAATATATTGAAAATGGAACTTCCATAATTGGAATATTATTCAGCCATTAAAAATCAGGCTTAGGAGACTGGAAAGATGGCTCAGGGTACTGGCTGCTGTTGCAGAGGACACAGGTTTGATTTCCAACACCCACGTGATGGCTCATGGCCATTTATAACTCTAGTTTCAGGGGGATGTGATGTCCTCTTCTGGTTTCTACAGGCCTCATACACAGACAGACAGGCAAAACACTCATACATATAAAATAATCCAATAAAATGAGACTTGAAGCAAGAGAATCCCATGTTTAAGGAAGTCTGAAGTAAACAGGAGCCTGACTTTTTTTTTAACTGGGTAGTGGTGGTACAAGCCTTTAATCCCAGCACTCAGGAAACAGAGGCAGTTATATCTTTGAGTTCAAGGCCAGGCTGGTCTACAGAGTGAGTTCCAGAACAGCCAAGTCTACACAGAGAAACCCTGTATTAAATGAATATGAATATATATACATATATTTTTTTTTCTCGACCTCTTTGTTACTAGTAAATTCAGGGAGAGTCAGTTCCTGTAGTTAATGTAGTCCCTGGTAATCTAAGTAAGCTCCTATGGATAGCCCCAATCAAGAGATCATACAGATGGCCCTGGTTAAACTAAATGGGTCCCAGAATAAAGCTAGAAGTCCTGAATCTAAGAAAGGGACAGTTAAGAAGACAAAGAGGGGTGAAGAGTGGTGGGGGGAAAGCAGAATGCTTGTGTGTGCACGCATACTCTGTGATTTCAAAAATGTATACATACAAACAGATGACATCTTTTTAGAAGAAATGTATACGAGAGAATGGAATAATTAGGGTCAGATTTAAAAGAGGGTGACTTTTTAACCTCATACCCTGTTGACTTGGAATATGTACTGTTTTATAGATTTATCTTCTATCAGTAATACTTATGTAGGCAAGCACAAACCCTCAAAAGTGAACACTTTCCATATAAATTCAAGTTTTGAAGCAAAAAAAAAAAAATAGAGGTGATAAAAAACACCCCCTATATGGCTGATGTTTCTGTGATCATATTTGGTTTGAGTGAAGAGTACTTTTTTATTTTGTCTTATTTATTTTGGGTATAAGCCTGAAACTTGTGGTCATCTTCCATCCTCAGCTTTCCTAGTGCTAACTTTAACAGGCATGAAAACCATACCTGGCTAAGTGTATCTCCTGTGTGTGTGTGTGTGTGTGTGTGTGTGTGTGTGTGTGTGTGTGTGCGCGCGCGCGCGCGCGTATTGGGCTGTTTGTTTTGAGGCAAGGGTTTTGGATGGCTTTCAATTCAATATGGACAGAAAATTCCATCTGCCTCTGCCTCCCCAGTGCTAGGACAAAGGTTTGGGCCACCATACATGGCATGAGTGTTCCTTGTTTTAAAGAATTTGTTTGCTTTTTTTAAAGGACTATTTATGTATGGCTCTTATGTATATGAGTACACTGTAGTTGTCTTCAGACACACCAGAAGAGGGTGTCAGATCCCATTACAGATGGTTGTAAGCTGCCATGTGGTTGCTGAGAATTGTACTCAGGACCTCTGGAAGAGCAACCGTGCCCTTAACCTCTGAGTCATCTCTCCAGCACAAATTTTCTGTCCTGTGGTTGACATATAGACAATAGCAAGGGGTTTAGGGGAAGAGTGAACCTAGAAGCCAGTACCTCGAACATGCCAAATGTGGTCCTGCTGTTGAGCTTCACCTGCAGCCCTGGGAGCCAATCTTGAAATTACCCTATTCCATTTGGATTGAATTCTGTTACAATAATTATCCATACAGCATTCTATATACTTTCCTCTTACAGATCTCAAATCAACTGGATGTGGTGAAAGGGTTTCTGAGAAGCAACACAGATCTTAGAAGTGGCCTTACAGAAGATTTGCAGAAGCTAGACACCCTCCATCTACAGCATCAAAAACAAACTTCAAAGGATGCAGGGAGACAGACACCTGAAAGGGAGGCTTGAGGTGAGGGTAGGTACTGAATGTTAAAGAGGGACACAATAGCCTCATCCCTTTGATGTCTGACTTCTCATATGACACTCTCACTTGCTCTTCTCTATACCCTTACTATTAGAAAGGAAGGTTGGGTGTTCTGGTGCACACCTTTAATCTCAGTATTCGGGAGGCAGAAACAGGTTGATCTCTGTGAGTTCAAGAGCAGTCTGGTGTACAAAGGCTAACCAAGACTATACATGGTGAAATCCCGTGTCTTGAAACAAACATACAAACATTTTCAAAGCAGGCCAAGTGCCTGTTCTGTCATTAGTGGCTTACAGACCTGTGAAACATTCTGTAGCAAGGTCAGCCACATATCCCTGAAGTCAAGGTCTGGTGTTAGGTGAGCCAATATATCATTTGTGACATGGTCAAAAAACATTCTGCTCTCAAATGGTGCCAGGGATACCTAGTTTTTACTATAACATTGATCGTGCTTGGTTAGTGTCCATTAGAAAGCTGATTAGCATAAATAACTCTATTTTATTGTTTTTCTGCAAAATAATACAAATGAAAATATTCTCTCTTGCTTTACATTGTCCTTTGACAACATCTAGACATGTTTTGTGAAAGTTGGCCTGGCTTCCAGGTCAGGCATCCTTCTCTGCACAAAAGGGAAACATTTCCAAAGCGTATGAGTTTTTGTTGTCCTGGCCTTTCTATAATGTTTCTATAATGCATCAGAGATACTATATTTCTTTTTTTTATTTTTTTTTTATTTTTATTTTTTTTGGTTTTTTCGAGACAGGGTTTCTCTGTGTAGCCCTGGCTGGCTGTCCTGGAACTCACTCTGTAGACCAGGCTGTCCTCGAACTCAGAAATCCGCCTGCCTCTGCCTCCCAAGTGCTGGGATTAAAGGCGTGCGCCACCACCGCCCGGCGAGATACTATATTTCAACTTGGAATTATGTGATGTAGTCAGTCAAAAATACTAGTTCTGTGCTGGTTTTTGCTATCACCTAGGGACTTTTTGCTGTTCCTAAGGAGAGAGTCTTTTTCTGGTCCTAAACTATAGCTGTTTACATGGTGAGGACTAGGTCTGTGAGGGAGTGTTCTGCCCCTGGCAGAGGTGTACTCTACCCGCTTACCCCCTGGCTCTGCCTGGAAGTTTTACTCTGACCATGCCAAAGAATGGTCTGGGATATAAGTAATAAATAAACATTTAAAATTTGTTTTTGCTTAATGATATAGGCAAGGGGAATGTGGTCATTCTCTACCATTTCCTCTGAGTGTAGAACTGTTAATATGTGCTAGAGTAGCCAGAGACGGTAGGGAAGGGATTGCCAGGCTGCTTAGTGGCAGGCTAGAAAACAGTTTAATTGAGCTTAGAAGGGGAGGGCCCAGGCCACTGTTCCAAAAGGGGTGTCTGGAAAAGGTCAGTTGTCCCTTTGCTATGGACAGGGCCTGGATGAGGACAGGGCAATCTGAGAAGGCTTATCCCTGTGACCTCAACTACTCCAAAGGCTGAGGGAGGACGATTCCAAGTTCTAAGCCAGCCAGGGCAACTTAGAGAGCCCCTATTTCAAAATAAAAATAAATCATAAAGAGGCGAGGTATGGCACAATTGTACAACATTTTCTTCCTATGTCAGACCCTGGTGACATTCCTCAGCTCCCTGTCCCCAAAGACCAACCCTGGAAGTTGCTATGTTCCCAGAACTACCTAGAAGAAATGCTCCTAGCCAAGACTCAGCAAAGATGAATTCACTCCCTCACCTGGCCAGCTGCCTGCCCCACTGGGACCCTCCAGAGTGGGTAGCAATATAGACTGAGTTTGGCATGTATTTTGACTTTATAACCCAAATGAATGCCAATGCGCTTGCAGTTGCTTATTTAATCTTCCAGGTTGCTGTTTAGTTTTCAGTCTTATGATTTCTTTCTCCCTTCATTTGTGAAGGTCCTTGAGAAGACTTCAGGAGTAAAGCAAGATTTTGCATTTATTTTGCAACTTTGTCAAAGAAAAAAAGCCAATTCCCAACTAGATCTGAAGTACAAAACATAGAATATTGATTCACTAACCCACAGAGACCTGGTTTCTAACTGTAGGAAGTTGGAGATCCAAACCTCTTTCATTTTATACCTGTCTAGTTAGTTTGTCCTTATCAATTCAGCACACACCAAGTGTCAACCCTGTGCCAGACACTGAAGTAGATACAAGTGTTAACAAGTGGTGAACTCCAGTCTTGACACTTTTATCTGCCACTCTGACAGTTCAAAGGTTATTGTTCAGAGAACTATACTAGTAGTAACATTTTATTGAATTGAAACAAAAAGGAAGGCCCTTGTTTAAAGAGCTCTGAAGCAGATGTGAATGCGGAGGTATCAGCATATCGGCATCTCTTTTACAGAACTGTACATCTGTATGTCCAAATGGATGTTCACCAGTAGAGGACCTATTAAATAAGGTGGAGAACATTTGTACTATGCCACAGAACTATTCTAAAGAATGATCCCATGCTGAAGTGCAGTGATATGAATTACCTGTGAGGCATCTAAAGCAAAGAAATGGTTTGAGAGGGTGGAGTGCAGCTCACTGGTGGGGCGCTTGCTTGCCCAGAATGTACAATGCATTGAATAGATTGCTCTTGCACTGCCAAAAGCAAATAAAATAGGAAAGCAAAGTATTTAATAATCCCTAGCGCTGTAGTGCCATTTGTGTTCTGTAATAACTGAGGTCTGGAAAGGTATGGTTTGTTTTCCCAGTCTTCTGTGTTATGTCTCTGAGAGGAATTGGGGCTTTGGGCAGTAGTCAGAAGGAATTGAGTTTTTCTGTTTTATATATTCTTTTTTATAATAAAATGCATCCATGTATTTTGAAAATGTGTTACAGTTTTTAATTTCAAAACAAGACACATGAGCAACATATACCAAATTGTAAGCTGTCTGTGTCAGATTACATGGATTTTGCTGTTGCTTCTATTTTGTAGCTCCATCTCCAGGGGTGCTTTTGAATCCTAGCACCAGGGGAGGAAACCCAGGAAGGGCAGGCCTTCTACCAAGGCTGCCTTCATTTCCCTCTGGAGTGCCTGGTCTCTATCCAGAAGTATAAATTACACTTAGCCTCTCCTGGGACACAGGTGGTTGATAGTTTGAAAGAATTTGTAGAGAAAAAATGGCTAAATCATAGTTGCAAAGATAAGGAAATTATCAGAGATTGCCTCCTTTCCCTTTACTAGGTTAATTGGAAACTTAAACTGCTCTGAAAAGCACTCACTCAACAGTGGCCTTTATTAAAATATATTCAAATTATAAAATACACTTTGTGAGACAGGCCTAAATATTAATTTCTACTCATGTGAGAGTGAAATAAAAAATTTTAATGTTTTTATAAAAATCTTACTATATAGTTCACTTCGTAACTGTAAGGACTTGGCTGAGCACTCCCTGGCAGCTCTTTGTGAGACGGGTCTCTATACTGCTTACTGGCTGGATACAGAGAAGCAGTTTTTATTTCAGAACCTTGTGGGGTAAGCCAGCCTCCACAGGTGACCCCTAGTAATCCTTGCCTTCTGGTATTCCACAGTGTAACAGAGTTACTTTGTGAACATAGCAAAAGTAATGATACATCACTTCATGATTAAGCTTCAGCACAATAAGACTTTCATCTTCCATTCTTTGCAAACACCACAGTGGGGGAGCCATGCTGTGTCGTGAGCAGTCTTTTGGAGATTGCTAGAGGAAGACACGGAGCTGAGGCTTCCCACAAACACCCGTAAACCTAGAAATAGATCTTCCAGCCATAGAGACCATATAAACTGTGAGCCAGTGTTTGTTAAATTATTGGATGACTGGTTATAGTCCGGCAGGCAGCTAATATCCTGTCCTATAATTTGTGCCCTACCCTCTACCCTCATTCAGAATGTGAAAGGCACCTCCCACAAATAAGATTCCTGTTTGGATGCTGCAGGTGACAGTTCCTGCAGCTTTTCCTGAAGTTCCACTGTTGGGCCTGTTTTAGCCAAGAGCAAATGGCTTCAGAACCTTTCAGAAGGGGTTTGAATTTCATTGAATTTGTAAACTTGATCAGAAGCAGGTTCAGCACTTCTGAATGTGTGTATTGGGTCCCCCAGAAACCACATGGGTTTTCCTAGATTCAGCAAAATCCTAGGCAAGGTATATGTGGATCAAACCCCAGAGGACAGCTTGTCCTAGCTATAATAATTGTACCTCAAAATGTCGGTCTTCCCTCTTTACAAGTCTCTGGTTTAATACATCATTGGCACCCAGAGAATTCCTAGGGGGTACTCAGAGCCACTGCTGCTGACCAGTGACCTCACCCCCCATCCCTAGCTAGTTATCACCCCTGGGGCAGGGCCCAGCAACTGCACAAACTCCTGTAATTTTCTACTTTAAAGGATAAAGGGAAAGCATTATAATTTAGGCTTGTTTACCTAGAACTTTGCGAATTGACAGCAACCATCCTGAGCCAAGAAACCATTCTGAGTCCTTTATCCCATCTCCATGGCAACTTCCATTATTGCTCTAGGTAACCAAGAGACACTTAAACTCAAGTATTTGAAAATGTAAACCTGAATTTTACTACCTTTATTTAAACACCCTTCTAAACATTTCCTTCTACAAAGACAGCCCCTAACCCTACCCTCTTTGTTGTAGGGATTTGTCACTACCAAATTTTAAGTTACCTGTGGCACCAAACACTCTGAACACCCAAAAGCCTGTTCCTTAGAGAGGTTTTTTTGGTTGGTTGGCTGGTTGGTTGGTTTTGTTTTCTTTTCTTTTTAAGCAAAGCTATGACTAGTTTGATTTTTCTCTTGTCTTCCTCCCACATCTAACGCTGAAGTCTTTTGAAGATGGATACCTACCATTTTGCCTTCCGTCTTAACTAGGAAACCTTTCCCCTCCCAGTTCACAAAACAAGCAACACTCTATATCAATTTGATGCTTTTAATTAACCAAACTGTAGGTTTAAATCGGGTTTGCAAACCAAAGTTTTCCTTGGCTTTTCTTTAGGAGGAATAGAGTCCAGTGCTTGTAAGCTGGAAAGTCTGGTTCAGGCTACCCCTCTCACCCCCCAGTCTCATCAAGCTTATTTGGCCAGAGGGTTGGTGGCTTTGGCTTTGGCTCCACCACCAATGTGGTACTTCAGGTAACGGCTTGCCTGGATGCTCTGTGCCATCACGTTGGTGAAATGGCACGCCATCAGCAGGTAGTTTCGAGGCTGGACACGGTAGGCAAAGCGCATGAAAGCCATGGAGTAGAAGAGGAGGGCCGTCGTCATGCGGCCACTGATGATGTCGGGAGGCGCCTTCATATCCTTAAAGGCGGCCATCGGAAGGCCCCAGTTGGCCACAGGACCCCAGAAGTGGGTGCTGGTTATATAATCCCGAAACTCCTTGGTCTTAATATAATCTCGGGCTTTCCGTATTAGCGCTACCACCACCGCCATGATCGCCTCAGTCAGAGAAGTGCCAACGGCCAAGCTGCCAGCCAACAATTGAGCACGGTATGCGAACGTCGCAGAGTCCTGACGCAGCAATGGCCTAGCGGCTTTGTGCTTTTGCGCCTCTGCCATAAAGCACACCAGTGCTGACGTGCTCACGTGAGGCTTTGGGCAAGGAAAGAAGTGGCTTACGGCTGTAGCCACAGGGCCCGTGCACATGCACCCTCTGTGGAAGGCGCATGTGCTGTGGAAGGAGGGGCTTATGTAGCTTGTTGCTCCTCCTTCTCCCAGACCCATGCAAAGGCAAGGCACTGAGGGCTCTACAAGCTACCCAGTGCAGTGATAACCCAGCCCGCTTCTCTTCAGTTACTTGGTTTCATCCAGCCTGTAACTCCATGACAATGCAATTTCTCAAACAGGTGCAGAAATTTAGTATTTAGTAATTTGAATACTCACTGTGCCACTTCACCCCCAAATATTGTAGTATCTGTCCTTTAGGAACAATGGCTACAATACCATCAGCCACTCATAAGTATTCAGTTCTATTACAGCACTGTTAGCTGATGTCCAATACATATTTAAGTGTTAAGAGATTGATACTAGCTCTGTTTTTTTCTATCTCATTTTTGTTAGAGAGGACAAACTCAAAATCCAGTCAAAACTCACATTTGATTTACTACTGGGATTAATCTTCTTTAGGATAGTTTCCCAGGCCCCCCTCTCTCTTGTTTTTTTCTGTTTGTTTGGTTTGGTTTTTTGTTTGTTTATTTGGTTTGGCTTGGTGGGGCGTTTTGTTTTTGTTTTTTGGCTTCTGCAATGTTGATATTGAGGAGTCCAGCCCTTAATTTAGATTTGTGGGTTTTTTTTTATAATTCAGTTATCAAAGAAAATTATATTTGTAAAACAAGAGAAGCAACACCAAGTTGTGTCTTTAAGGGAGATGCTTGGGTGTCGCTTTGCCCCATCATTGGTGGCAAACTGGATTCTTGGGTAAAGGTTGTTTTTTTCCCTTCATGAATCAAATAATCTTAGACATTTTGATAGTGTATAGGCACCCTACTCTCCAACAGCTTTCTATAAGTTTTTTTTAACATAGTATTTTTATTGATTATTTGGGAATTTCACACAATACACCTCATCACACTTGTTTCCCATCCTCCCAGGTCCACCTTCCAGCCAAAAATGAAAAAAATATACACCAAGTCCAAGTGTTGCCTATACACACACTGGAGCATGGTCAAACTCCCAGGGGCTAGCCCCTTAAAGAAAATTGAGTCCTTCCCCACCACTAAACCTGACCCCAGCCACCAGAAACCATCATGAAGTGTTTGAGCTACACTTCAGCCTCCCTATCACAATTTTTAAGGACCCTCTTCAATGGCTTCCTGTCTAGTTTTTTTTTTTTTTTTTTTTTTTTTTTTTTTTTTTTTTTTTTTGCGAAGACGGGAGTGGAGAGGTGTCATGAATATTTCTATGCCTCTCGTTCTCAGCTGTGAGTCTACAGTTCTTGCTAGCACTGCAGAAGAGGCTTCCTTGTCCTTAACAGCCAGCAGCAACAGGGACCATGGACACCAACATGGCTTCCAATGACAGCGTGGACCACGGACACTAGCTTGGCTCCTGGCTGTAGCATGGACCACAGACACCAACATGGCTTCCAGCATCAGCACAGACCATGAAAGTTTTTCTGGGAGGTCACTACCCTGTCAGCCCTCCTTGTAACAACAATGTTCCTGTGCTGCTCAGTGTTTAGGAGTACTTGCTCTTGCAGAGGACCCAGGGTTCAATTCCCAGCATCCTCATAGATGCTTACAACCACCCGTGACTCCAGTCCCAAGGAATCTGAAACCCTCTTGTGACCTTCAATGACAAGGTGTGAATATTTTGCATCTATATACATGAAAGCAAAATACTCCTGCACATAAAATACATCTTTTTAAAAAAGCTATTGGATATACATTAAAATACTAATATCGTCTGTTGTGATTTGCAAACAACCTTAAAAATTAATGTTATTTATATATTATTAGGAGCACAAAGGTCCTTGTGCCCACAGATCTCCAGGAAATCAGGAATATCAGGCACCCAGGATTGTCCTTCTTTCAAAGGGAAAGAAATATAAGCTGTTTTTCCAGAAGGCTGGGAATTGGAGTTGATAGTCTGATCTGCATTATCTGTTGGGCTAGGACATCTCAAATTTCTACAGTCAGGACCTGAGGAGGCTAGTAATCTAAATGACCCTTACACATGACCTGTACAGCCAGGAGCTCCCCCAAGGACCAGAGGTGGCTAATAGCCCAAAAGACCTCTATGCTATCTGTATGTCCCAGACCAGGCCAGATCCTGCCTTAAGCTAATATAGGTAGCCTATTTCTAAAACCTATCTTGGAAAAAATGGCATGTATTTTGAGTTAAGGTTCAATGTAATTATGCCCCCTTGTGTACTGCAGATTATATTAAACCAGGAAACTTTGCCCCAAATATATTGTGTTTAAATATGCTGGCAATAAACTTGCCCACCATCTAATTCTCTAGGAGTTTGACAAGTCAGCTTGAACCGAGTTTTCATCCTCACCTCTTCGTGGTTTATTTCCCTGCCTACTGTGACACCTGAAGGGACCCACTTAGTGTACGTGTACATATCAGCTAGTTCATAAATACAGCTTACATACATAGTGTAGCTAACAGTGATACGTACCTGCACTCGAAAGGCTTCAGTGTATTAGGGTTCTAAAGGAACAGAGCTGGTAAGAATATATATATATATATATATATATATATATATATATATATATATATGGGCTTTAATAGCCTGGCTTACAGGATGTGATCTGAATAGTCCAATATTGGTTGTCTCATGATGGGTTGAGAATCTGAGTTGTTTGCTCCATAGGGGTGGGTGTGTCAGCCTAGAGGATTCCTGAAGAGCTACTGGTCTTTAGTCTACATGGAAATCCTCAAGAAATTGGATTTAAATCAGCAAGAGTGAGGGCAAACAAATGTTTCCTTCTTCCATGCCCTTTTCTGTGGGCTCCCACCAGAAGGTCACCTGTCATGTGACTCAAGCAAACACCAACATGAGCATGACTAGTGAGCTCACTATCACCCTTCAACAGACAATGATGGAAGAAATACAAATACAGAAGTTCCTAGCTTAGTCTGGAAGAATTTACTGTCATACATTCTTCTGAAGTCCTTGGTCACAGGGCCTATAGAATCTTACTTGACATGAATGACCACAAGCCAACACAATTTTCTGGTGAGTCCCAGTGCATTCAATTTTTTTTTCTTACAGGAAACCCGGACTAATATTTACAGAAAACCTGGACTACACTTACTGGAAGACTGCACTACTCTTACAGGAAACTTGGACTATTCTTCATATTCTCAAGAAAGCAAAAGATAACCCCCTGTTTCCCTCGTATACCTTTTACTTAGATTCACACCAACATCCTTCCCCCTACCCCAGAATACACTATGTGACTGAGGATGGCCTTGAACTGCTGATCTTTCTGCTTTCACCTCTTGAGAGGTAATATTACATACCTGGCTCTAAGAGTGTTTCTTTTTATCTTTTTATTGATTCATCATGCCCCAATCTACTCATCCCCCCCTCCCTTTATATTTACCCTCCACCCTTGCAACCTCCACCCAAGAAAATAAAAAAACTAAAATAAAAATTTAAAAACCTTGTCATGGAAGCTATAGTGTGTCACTGTGTGCTCCACAGTTTACTCTTGTCTACACAACGTTACTCACAAATGTTCATGGAAATGAGTCATTGGTGTGGTTTGAGGCGTCTGGCTTCTGCTCCATTATCAATATTGGATCATCACCAGGGTTCCCCTCAGATGTCCTGTTGTTCCCCTGTGTCATGGAGGTCCTGCAGCTTAGGATCAGCAGGACCTGACCTTTCATGTTCTTCAGAAGTTCGTCTATGGGGTACCTGTCAGAGTGGGCCTGGCTGGTAGCTGAATTTGTCTATTGATTGTGATCTTGAAGATTCAGTTGAAGCCTGTAGTTTAATGGAATGTCCCTCTGTTTCTTCAGTGCCTACCTCTATGGACTGAATATGTTCATATTCTTGAAAAGTTCATGTCTCAAGTTGGATGTGGTGGCACACACATTTAATCCCAGCACTTAAGAGGTAGAGGCAGATGGTGGTCTGAGGTCAACTAACAATATTCTTGCAGTGAGACTGTCTCTAAACTTCACACCTTGGAACTTAACTCCCAAGGTGATGTGGGGTCACTAGGCCTGGCAGTGCATGCTATCATCTAGCCCTTGGTAGGTAGAGGCAGGAGGATCAGGTATTTAAAGGTCATCCTCAGATATTACATTAATCAGGATTCTCTGAAGCAGTCCCATTCAGGTCTGGAGGATATCTGGAGAGTTGTTGGTCTTCAAGATAGAAGGCTGAAATAACTGGCTTCTGATATCACTGACAGATGGTGGCAGTGTGGCTGTGGTGTCAGCAGCAGCCCTCAACAACAAAAGGCAAGCAGGCAAAAAGAAAGATTTTCTCTCAGGGCTCTTTATGTTTGGGCCACTGGAAGGTGCTGCCCGCATGCAGGGTAGGTCTTTTCCACTTCAGTTAAACCTAATGAAAATTGCTCACAGGCCTGCCAGAAGCTTGTCTCATGGGTGATTCTTAGAAGCAGAGAAACCCATCTACTGCTGAATTTCCCAAATGCCTAAATTTTGGACCTCCCAGCTTCCAGAACTGTGTGGACTATATTTCTGTTATTTATAAATTACCCAGTCTAAGTCATTTCATTATAGCATCTCAAACTGACTATGACAGCTATCTTGAAGGTGCTTATTTTTGGCAGGCACACAATGGAAGAGATACCATACCCTCTGGGATGTTAGGAAGCAGGTGGCCTGTCTCTATGTGGCTCTTTATGACGCTATGCTTGTGATTGCTAGCTTTCTCCCCTGGAAAGTCAGGCTTTTCCCCCTTTGCAGTTAACAAGTAATTTGTGGGAAGATACTTTGAGACCATGTAAATGTCTCCTCATTAACTATTTAACCCTCGACTGTTAACATCCATTGAGTCAAGCATTAATGACATTATAAGAGCGTTTTACTTTTTGCGAGTTTCTGTCTCCTAATTTAAAACACTAAACATCAAAAGTGTGTTTCATTACATTTGCCCTGGAATACTGGCCAGTGTTGTTTGGTTGGTTGGTTGGTTTTGTTTTTGTTTTTAATGTAACTTTCTGAATTATGGCTCTGTAGAAAAAAAAAAATGGGGCATTTACGAGTTGAGTAATTTAGGAACCATTTCCTTTTTTGCTATCTCTGGTGCTGATTTCCTTGGACTATTTGCTCATCATTTCTACCAAAGGGAATAAATAGCACTGTGCCTCATGAGGCTGGATGAATAAAACAATAGGCTGTTATATTGGCTCTGCTATTTTCAGTCACTGCTGAAAGCAATTTTCGAGCCATCTGTGGCCCTGATGCTAATCTCTCTCATTCTTTACTGTTTCTCTCATGTGTGTACAGTGGCCCAAGGCTGGGTGCTACTCTCACATATCCCAGGAGCTACGAAGACAAGGATGTTAGCTTGGCATGCTGTACCTCCGTTTGCCCTGTGGCCCCTTGTATGCTCACCTAGTCAGGGTCCCTCAGTGCAATGAAATGGCAGAAGGGAATGGGTTGTGCTCGGCCCCTGTGGAACCCAATATTTCACACATACTGCTTTTGTCTTCTGCACAGGTACACAAGCACCTGGTCCTCCCATCTGAGCCCAGCAGAAGGTGCCGTTTTCTTCCACACCCTCTCTGCTTAGGGCCCACTTTGGAGGATCCTATTGCAGGGGAGGCAGAATTTTTCTGCCCACCAAATAGGGTCCCAGCTGGACCTGAGACTGAAGTTGACTCAAGAGATTAACAGGAGAAAAGCATACACATTTAATAAGGCAGTTACAAGGAGTTGGCAGGACCCGCGTGCTTTTGTATTAGGTTGAACAAAGACAGGCAATTGTAGAAAAGTCAATTGGTGGGAGGACAAAGGAAGGTGATAGTTATTTTAACAAGGTCTGTGTGCACAGGATTCTCTCCACTAAGAACTGCCTCTCTTGCTACACAGGCAGCGTCATTATGAGGGAGAGTTCACCTGTATTCTGAAAAAATGAAACTGTGGTGTTCAGGTACCTTTAAGTGAAAGTAATCCCTTGGCCTAAGTGGCACATGGTGGGATGGCATATTGACTGCCACAGCAGTTGGTTAGTGCTTGCTCCTACTACCTACACTTTGCACCAGAAATTTTAAAAACTTAACCTTTCAGTGAGACAATCAACTACTATTTTACATCTCAGGAAGATGTATATATAAAAACAGGATTTGGGGGCTGGAGAGATGGCTCAGTGGTTAAAGCACTGACTGCCTTTCCAGAGGTCCTGAGTTTGATTCCCAGCAACCACATGGTGGCTCACAACCATCTGATGATGCCCTCTTCTGGTGTGTCTCAAGACAGCGACCGTGTACTCACATAATAATCAATAAATCTTAAAAACAAAACCAATCCCTCAGAATTTTGATTTTAAAAAACTGTTCATGGGTACTTAAAATGGAACCAAAGCCTTGTACTTGCTAAACAAACACTCTCAGCGCTAAAAATTTTTACCTAAAAAAGATTCTATGCTTATTGGCTGGAAAAATAACCCAGTTAATAGAGTACATGGCTTGCAAGCAGGAGGACCTAAGTTAGAGTCCCAGAACCCACATTAAAAAGTCATGTGTGGCAGTGCATGCCCACTGCTTCAGAGTATGTTCTTCAGCTGGTGTGGTGGTGCACTCCCCTAATCCCAGCCCTCAGGAGGCAGAAGCAGGTGGATCTGTATGAGTTCATGGCCAGCCTGATCTCCATAGTGAGTTCCAGGACAACCAGAGCGATATAGAGAGACATTTTCTCAAAAGAAAGAAAAAGAAAAAAGAAAATGTACTACTCTTGCAAAGGACCAGAGTTCAATTCTTGGCACCCGTGTCAGACAGATGACAATGGCTTTGACTCCAGCTCCTGGGTGCTCCAATGCCTCTGGATTCTATAGGCACCAGCACTCAGGTGCACACAGACAAGCATACACATAACTAAAAATGATATAGTTCTTTTTAAAAAGGCAAGCATAGTGGCACATATTTGTAATTCTGTTGCTGGGGAGGGAAGAACAGGAAAATCCCTACGGTTGGCTGACTAGCCAGCCTAGGCTATTTGATGAGACCGGGCCAATGAAAGATTCCATCTCAATAAAATAAAAAGTAGATGGTGCCTTAAGAACAACACCCAACCTTTTCGCCAAGATGGAGCCGAAAGCGAAGAAGGAAGCTCCTGCGCACCCCCCCCCCAAAGCCGAAGCCAAGGTGAAGGCCTTGAAAGCTAAGAAAGTGCTGTAAGGTGTCCACAGTCACAAAAGGAAGAAAATCCGAACGTCACCCACCTTCCAGCGTCCCAAGACACTGCGGCTCCGGAGGCAGCCAAAATATCCTCAGAAAAGTGCGCCCAGGAGAAACAAGCTTGACCACTATGCTATCATCAAATTCCCGCTGACCACTGAGTCAGCCATGAAGAAAATATAGGACAACAACACTCTTGTGTTCATTGTGGATGTCAAGGCCAACAAGCACCAGATCAAACAGGCCGTGAAGAAACTCCATGACATTGATGTGGCCAAAGTCAATACCTGGTAAGGCCTGATGGAGAGAAGAAGGCGTGTGTTCGCTTGGCTCCTAGATTATGATGTCTGGATGTTGCCAACAAGATTGGGATCATCTGAACTGAGTCCAGATGACTAATTCTAAATATACACTTTTTTTCACCATAAAAAAAGAACAACACCCAAGAGAGACTTGAGGCCCCAGGGAGTAGGGGGGTCTGGTGGCATGGGGGTGGGGACATTCTCTTGGAGATGGGGTGGGGGTGGGAGGAATGGGATGAGGAACTGTCGGAGGGGGGACAGGGAGGGGGATAATGACTGGACTGTAAAGAAAACATTAAAGAAGAATATTGTTGTGGATAGCCGCAGCCTCGTGTTTTGATGGTAGTTCGACTCCTAGGAGGGGCTGTGGAGAAGTGAATATTGTGAGCCTTCTGTCCAATTGAATTTGTAAAATAAAGGCTAGAGCCAGTGATTGGGCAGTAGAAGGGGAGGTGGAGAAAAAGGCTTAGGGGAGGAGTCGGAAGGGGAGGAGTCAGAAGAGGAAGTTAATGGGAGAGAGAGGCTATGGAGAGGCTACAGAGGAGTTACAGAGGAGCCAGAGGTGGAAGGACAATGGAGGAGGAGAAGAAGGAGGAGGAGGAGGAGGGGGAGGGGGAGGGGAAGGGGGAGAGGAGGGGAAGGGGGAGGAGGAGGGGGAGGGGGAGGAGGAGAAGAAGGAGAACATGGCCTAGAAAAACGTGGCCTAGAAAAACCTCAAGTTATAAGGGATCTCATAGCTGGAGAATAGAGTAGTGCAATGGTAAATCTGCCCAATCTAGGCTTGCAGTTTATAATCATAAGTATTGAGTTGTGTTTTCCTTGACCAGACTTATTTGGGTCAGAGATTTACCACAACAGAATATTTTTAAAAAAGAAAAAGAAAAAACCTTACAAAAGAAAGGGAAGGAAGGAAGGAAGGAAAGAAGGAAGGAAGAAAGAAAGAAAGAGAAAGAAAGGACACCACCCAAAGTTGTCTGCTCACTACATGTATGTATATGTGCATGCACACCTGGTTGGAGGAGAGGATAGGAAAGGAAGAAATACAAAACCTTAAAAAAAGAAAGAAAACCTAAAATCCCAGCATTCTGTTTTGGGGCAGAGGTGCAAGGACTATTCAACAAGACAAGAGTCCAAATGTGAACGTCTAAGCTCACTGGAGAGAAACAGTTCTCACAGAGCAGCCCCGGCTGCTTTCTGCAGAGAGCTTTTAAAGGCAAAAACTATATCCTGGTTGGCAACTGCAGGGGGAAGTAGAGTAGAGCAAGCAAGCAGTTTAACTGAAGTAAAAAGCATTAGTTAGCTGGTACATCTTGACCCTAAGTTTCTGGAACAGTATTGGGTAGTTTTTAAAGAGACTTTCCCTAGGGGATTCTTGAGAGGTGTCAGCTCTGGATCAGACCTAAGATGGCTATGACAGGGAGAACATGGAGGAACCTTAGCCCTGTCACACACTTAGGGCTCTGAGACAGGTTGATTCTGACTTTTAAGCCAGCCTGGGCTATATAATGATATCCTATCTCTAAAGAAAAGAGTACAGAGAATTTGTGATAGACTCTTGGTTCAGACACCAGTGTCAGCTTGTATCAGGGAATGACCAAGGACTGAGTCCTTTCAGGGATTATATAAGGCAGAGTTGAAGGAGCTGGAGAAGTAATTGTGTCTGAAAGGCAATTTGGAAGATTAGAGGACACACCAGATAGTCAACATGAGAAGCTAGAGTAGAACCTAAGGAAGAAGTCTTAGTCACTGTTATAGTACTATGAAGAGACACCAGGATCATGGAAACTCTTCTAAAGTATTTAAAGGTGGCTTTAATTAGTGTTTAATTAGTTCATTATCATAGCAGGGAACATGATAGAAGGCATGGGACTAGAGAAGTAACTTGAAAGGTATATCCTGATCTGTAAGCCAAGAGAAAGACTGGGTCTGCCATGGTCTTTTAAATCTTAAAACTGACCCTCAGTGACACTTCCTTCAGCAAAGCCACACCTCCTAATTCTAATCCTTCTCAAGTAGTTCCACTCCCTAATGGCTGAGCATTCAAATATATAAGTCTGTGAAGGCCATTCTTATTTAAACCACCACAGAGGGCATGGGAGACTAGGGCACTGCTGGCTGGAAAGAGTCACAATCAGGAAAAGGGCTGGACACGGGTGAAGAATGCAAACAAACTGGAACCTGCCTCTCCTCTACCTGTATCTTCTATTACTTTTAACTATGGCTACTGTAACTGACCTGGCAGAAATAACTATAAGAGACACTTTTGCTTTCAGACTATTAAAACACTGGAACCCAGGAAATTGGAATTTCTACCAGGCATCTTTCAATCAGATTAAGAAAAGTCTGGACTTTACAGCCTTCCAGAGACAATGATGGGTCAGTGGTGGCTAGTACCACATCTTGACTGGTATTGGTTGTGTATGTGTAGCCAAACCCTGGCTCTCTATTTAAATTTTAATCTCACCTTGAGACCCCCAAAATGGACTGGAGAGGGTCACAAGATCTCTTGGTTCTCTTCACAGTGTGGCCGTGTTGAATAAATTGCCCTTTTCTGCTTCTTCCTATTAATTTGACTTCTTGAGGATGAGGGGCCAAACCTGGCTTCTCAGAGTACAGACTGTGTGTGACTCTAATTGGTTTACCAAAGATAGGTAGCCAAACTTGGCTTCTTGGAGCACAGAGTGTGCTCCCAAGTTTGTTAGATCTACGTTCTTCCAGCATTACAAATCTCTCACAGTGATCTCCACAAACATGAGGACTCTGAGAAGCAGCATTTCTGGCTTACCTAAGTCAGTCTAGAACAAACCATGACAATTCACTTAAGCAGATTGTTTTATTCTTTTCATGATATGTGTGTGTGCACATGTAACTATAGAAGTGTATATCAGTATGTACATATACATGTGTTCTACAGCTACATTATTCTCTCTGGGTCTTTTAGTGGAAGTAGGGTTCTTAATACTTCCATGCCAGTTTCCTTAAACAAAGATTACTTCTACTATGACCTGTTCAGAAAGTATAACATGGCCGTGACCAAGAACAGATTGTGGATTATCCCACCCATCTCCGGCTGAAACCAGGAGGGGATTTGGGTTGGGCCTTCCCCTATAAGTTGAGAGCTGGACATTAAAGCTTTGAGCCTTGAAAAAAAAAGTATAACAGGATATAATCTTTAGCATTGTTCAGCTGTCCCAGCAATGTCCTTTATGGCATTTATTTCTTCAGTACACAATCTAGTCACGTGTCAGGCAGAGAGAGTTTAGCCCCCTGAATTTAGAACAGTTCCTTGTGTTTGTTTTGTATTTTATGCCATTAGGTATTTTGTTTTGTTTTTCTTTTGTTTAATTTTTTGAGATGCATTTCTCTGGATAACACAGGCCTGGCTGTCCTGGAACTCACTTTGTAGGCCAGGTTGGCCTCAAACTCACAAAGATTCATCTGACTCTGCCTGCAGTGTCTGGGATTAAAGGCTCTCACCATCACCCCCGGCAGCCATTGGTGTTTTTGAAGAATACAGTAGCCTCACAAAATGGTTCTTAGTTGGCTTTTGTTTGGTGTTTCATCAATATTAAATTCAGGTTGTATGGTTCCATTCAAAATACTGTCCCCAAAGCACTGTGTCCCCAGAACACCACATCTTGTCTCTCTTCTAGGGTGTGCCTTTTCAAAATTATAGTTACTTATTTGGTGGAGAAGGATAGGCCACAGTCAGATGACAACTTACAGGAGTCAGTTCATTCTTTCTTCAGTATGCTTTCCAGGGATCAAATTGGCAACAAGTGCCTTTAGCCACGGAACCATCTCACCACCCTGAGAAGGTGCCTTTTGATCACCCAGTCAGGAACTGTCCAACAGCTAGATACTTTCAAGCTGGAAGCATTCTGCTCCTTGCCATAGGGTTAGTGTTCATCAGTGGTTTTGTCCAAATCAGTGCTCTTATGAACTGCCTTTCAACTCAACCAACACCTCCCTGTACAAACCAGCCAGCATTTATTTAACAGTAAGGGAGACTCTGAGGTCATCTACTCTCAAAGTGCAATTCTTCCCCTTATTTATTCAGTCTGCTTTCACACATTATAAGAACAAACTCAGGTATTTGAGTTAGTTCTGTTTTCTGCTTTTTACTTCCTGGTTTGTTTGGGGGGGTTGCTCTTTTTCCTCCCATCCCTATTCCCCCAGCACACACTCTTTTTTTTTTTTTTACACCAGATCTCATAGGGCATGTCTTTAATCCTAGAACTTGGGAAGCAGGGGTAGGCAGATCTCTGTGAATTAGAGGCTAGCCTAGTCTACATTTGAGTAAAACTCTGTCAGAAGAAGGAGAAGGAAAAGGAGGGGGAGAAGGAGAAGGAGAGAGAAGGGAAGAGAGGGGAGGAGAGGAGGAAGAGGAGGAGAAGAAAGAAGAAGAAGAAGAAGGAGGAGGAGGAGGAGGAGGAGAGAGAAGGGAAGAGAGGGGAGGAGAGGAGGAAGAGGAGGAGAAGAAAGAAGAAGAAGAAGAAGGAGGAGGAGGAGGAGGAGGAGGAGGAGGAGGAGGAGGAGGAGGAGGAGGAAGGTGGCACACTCCTTTAATCCCAGCACTCGAGAGGCAGAAGCAGGTGCATCTCTGAGTTTGAGGGCAGCCTGATCTATAGAGCAAGCAAGCTCTAGGACAGCCAGGCCTCTACAGAGAAACCCTTTCTCAAAAACAAACAAGAGGAGGGATTGGAGCTGGCTTGTCCTTTGAAACCTTAGAGCCCACTCCTAGTAACACACTGTCTCCAACAATAGCACACCTACTCCAACTGGGCCACATTTCCTAATCATTTCAAACAGTTTATCAAACTACCACAGAGACAGAGTCATATGTAGCCCAAACTGGCTTCAAACTCTTTGAATTAGTTTCTTTTCTGATGCTGTTATAAACACAATGACCAAAACTGACGTATAGAAGGAAAAGTGTATTGGGGCTTCTAGTTGCCATCATTGTGAGGGAGGCATAGCTGCAGGCAGGCGTGGCAGCTAGAGCAAGAAACCAAGAAATCGAATCCTCATCTGAAAGCATGAAGCAGAGATAGTGAACAGGAAGTGGGGTGGGGCCATGTAATCTCAAAGTCTGCCCAAAGGAGTGTACTTCCTCTAGCAGGGCCATATCACCTAAACCTCCCCAAGCAGTTCCACTAACTGATCCTATGAGTGATCTCATTCAAACACGGCATTCCAGTCCTTGGACCATATAAGCTTGCCCCACAATGAGGCAAAATGCATTTAGTCCAACTTCAAAAGTCCCCATACTCTTTCACAGTCTCAATACTGTTTAAAAGTCCAAGGTCTCTTTTGGAACTCAAGGCAATCTCTTAACCATAGGAAATTACATACTTCCAACATAAATGGCAGAGAAGATATCATTCCAAAAGGGAGGAATGGGTGGTTGGCATTGTGAGAAAATACTGGACCTGCAAACACCAAACCTGTAGCCCCATGTCAAGTAACAAAGGACTTAGATGACCTCACTCCTCCAGCTTTGTTGCCTACAGAATACATTTCTCTATTAGGCTGGTCCCACTTCCTATCTGCAGCTCTCCTTGGCAGAGGCCTCACAGCTCTGGTTTCTCAAGCATCTGGGGTCTCTATTACAACCCAGATGTAGGCATGTATTTTTTACAGCCTACTTTAATAAGGGTAGCCCACCACCCACCAGAGGTAGTGGGGGGGAAAGGGTATTAGGATACAGGGGAAGTGAACCTGTTTAGAAATAGTTCTTTGGGTGACTCCAAACTTTGTTATTCTCAGTCCAGTCCACTAGCAAAGATGAGATACAAATCAGCAGCTGCCTCCCAGTCTGCTCAGCAGACACCACACACAAATCAGCAAGGGTAATTCAATCTAGAAAAAACAGAGAGGCTTCCCAACTGGCATGTCTGGGGCAAGTGCAAGAAGCCACAGGAACACAGAAGTTCTCTGGCAAGTTTCTCTCTATGAAGTCATCACAACTGAAGCTCAGTGATGCAATGTAAGGCAAGCCAATACACGAATGTTATCAAGGCAAACCAGTGCTCAAGCCACCACTGTCTGTGAGGTCATATTTATATTCTTTCTAAATATCACGGGTCCTTTCACATGTGTCTGCTTCAGGAAACCATTCTTTCATGTGTCTTCTTAGCAAAACATCATCTGACATAACTGACTTTCCAAAGAAAGCAGGTTTCCACTTCACCTGGATTTCACTTCCCTAGCTTCATACAATGGTCTCTCAGGGCCTCCTCACCCATGGCTTCAATGACCCTCTGAAACCAAAGAGGAGGAATACATGGCCCCTACACTCTTGCACTCTTTATGACTCCAAAGCCAGCAGCCTAGGATGGACCCTGATCTCCTGGGATCACATTAGCAGCACCCCTTTTTTTATTCTGTTGGCTTTCACAAGGTGGAAGCTTAGCTGGGTGAAGTATTGCCCCGAAGGCCCTCTATCCCCTTTCCAGTATAAAGCCCAAGGCTTTAACTGTGTGGATCCCCTTAACATTTACAGCCTTCTCGTCCAGCACTTGCTTTGGTTCTAATATTAAGCTTCCTAGTGTTTTTTTTTTTCTCTCTCTCTCCAATTTATACATTTTATATTTCTTTCTGCCACACATGTTTGTTTTCATTGTAGACCAAGCATAAGTATTATCAATAACAACTGCAGCACAGATTCAATGTTAGGATGTCTTAAAATTTCCTCCACCAAAGAAATTAGTCCATTAGCCTTAGGCAGGTTCTTAAGATAAGGGCAAAAGGTAGCTAGATTATTTGCTAAAAATATCTCTAGCCCAGTAGCTGTTAAAGTACTACTGTCTTCCGGGCTCTCGGTAGTGTGCATAGTGGTATATTTTCTGAAAATACCTCTTGTCTTCAGAGACTGAACTTTTTCCAGACCTTGCAGCTAAGTTAATAATATGCCTTGAGATCACTGAGGCTATGTACTTAACCTGCTCTCCTTCTGTGTACTTAGCCTATTTAAGTGTAACCTGCCTTTAAGAACAATGTGACCAACGTGACTATGCCTTGGATGTCCCATGCAATCAGCTTTTACAACCTAAGCGCAAAATACATAGCTTTTATCTTAAATTACATAGTTTTATGTCCCTGACCCAGAATACTGTTTCTCTGTGTGCTTGTATGTTGTAGTAATTGCTTTCTGAAATCAACCTTAAACAAAACAATATTCTCTATAAATTCTGGGAGCAACATATAGATATAGGTTAATTGCATGTATGTGGTTTCGCAGGTGCAGTCACTAAAGTGACTTCTTCCATTGTAAAGCTGTTACAGATATCTGCACAGAATCCCTCATTCTTTTCCCACATCGTGTTTTCCATGCTGTTCCATAAATACAGAGCAAACCCCTATGTTAAAGTCACACACAGGCTCAACAGACACATAGGGACAACACACAGACAGATCAGACAGGCAACAGGGACAGACAGATCATGACATACACAATAGACAGACTACAGACAGGCCAGTAACCACCAACTACGGACAGACAAAAGATACAGGCAGAGAAGTAGAAAATTCAAATTTGGGGTCACTCTAGGTTTAAACAGATCAAAAGGAAGTTGCCTTTAAAAAAATTCTTTAATGTGACATGGACACATTTTGGTGCCCTCTCTGGGACTTCTTTAATACATTAACTAAAGCAAGGATGGCCTTTTAAGTTCTGCTTACTGCCTTCAACTGTTTTTCGAGACTAGAGTTCCAAAGTCTTCCATATAAAAAGCACCCTGAAGAAAATGAACATATTTTCATGCATTTGTGGGTTTCATGAAATGTATGTTGGGGTTACCTCAGTGTAACTTCTATTTGGGCACCGGGTCACTGTGGTGTAATGCACCAAGATAAAGTCATTCTGAAGTAGGATAAACCTGAAATTCAATGGCAGTTGTTCTCTTAAAGCATTGTGCTTCAAGTCTATAATATAGAAATACTGCTTGAGTCTCCAGCAGTCTTCCCTGTCTTAATAATCCATGCAAGAACTAGAAATTCTTCAAAGAAAATGTGGGCATGTAGAATCCTGAATTTTAGAGACTTTCTTTTTCATATGTTCAAGGTTGTACTGTCTGTCTGTCTGTCTGTCTGTCTGTCTGCAAAGCAGTGGCTCAAACCCACAGTCTTGAACATGCTGGGGAACCACTCTGCCACTGAGCCACATCTTTTCATTTTACGAGTGTTTCCGTTCATCAGTTGAGAACACTTGCTGCTCTTGCAGAGGGACCTCTTTGATTCCCAGCATCCATGTGGCAGTTCATAATCATCTGTAATGTCAGTTCCAAGGGGGAATCCCACATCCTCCCCGGCCTCTGTGGCCACTGCACAAATGTGGTATGTAGACACACATTCAGGCAAAACACACATATGTTAGGAGCCGTAGTGAGTATGTCAGTATGCGCCATTCCAAGATGGTGCTGGCCTCGTGTCTTCCCTGTAGTAAACAAGTAACTGCGCAGCTGCAAAGGCAGAAAACCCGCCAAAGTCACTGGCCAATCCCGAGGCATAATATTGGGTGGTGAGCGAACAGCCAATCAGAAGTGAATATGTCACTCTAGGGTGTATTTAAGCTAGGCCCCTTCCTGTCTTCAGCCCTTCCGCTTCCTTTCCGCGTCCTTCCGCATCTTCCACGTTTGCTGATACAGAATAAAGCCTCGTTTTGCAGTAACTACCCGAATACTGTCTCTCGTGTCCTTTTTTGCGGGCGAAGGGGACTCGAGAGGTACGTGGAATACACATACACAGAATATATATTTAAAAAAACTCAAAAAACATTTCAGTTAAAATGTTTTTCATACATGTTAGCTAGGCTAGTTAGGAAATTCTTGGCTTGCCTTTTTCCTGGCGTCTCTTGATACTGTTGTACTCCTCCAATCTGCCTCAATTTGAACTTTTGTCTGGATTTGTGTGTGTACTAGGGATCAAATGGGCATCACTCATGCTAAGGAGATCAAGCACCAAGCCACACTCCTGACTCTTGCTTGGAGTTTGTAAAGTCTAAGTTTGGGGATGTAAATGGACTTGCCGTGCAAGCCTGACAACTTGGATTGGATCCCAGGACCTATGGTAGAGACAGAAAACTTAGTTCCAAACATCACCTTGTCTATAATAATAATAGTAATAATAATAATAATAATAATAATAATAATAATAATAATAATAATGTAAAAAGTATAAAATGAAGAAAAATGTAAATCTTTTTGTTTGGTTGGTTGGTTTTTTGTTTTTTGGGACAGGGTTTCTTTGTATAGCCTGTCCTGGAACTCACTCTGTAGACCAGGCTGGCCTCAAACTCAGAAATCCACCTGCCTCTGCCTCCCAAGTGCCGGGATTAAAGGCATACGCCACCACTGCCCGGCTGTAAATCTTTATCAAAGTATGTCTCACAGTTAATTGATACAGGTCAGTTTGTCAGGTCCCTAAAGGGTCCTTTTGAGATGTAATTCTCTTATTTCTGGAAACGTTTCTTGAGTTAGTCTCTGGAAATTAGCCCTCTCTGTTATTCCTCTTCAGGGACTTCATGTTGACGATTTTGTGCAGTTTTTGTTTCCATCACATTTTTCTCGGATCTTCTTTACTTATCTGCATCTAGTTTCCTCTCTAATTCCCACTCAATGTAATGTTCTTTCTTAAATGTCATTAAAATCTATTCTTAGTGAATGCCTTGTGATTTATTCATTGCGGAGGTAGTTGTTTGTCCCAGCCCAAGCTGCCCCACGTTTGGGGGCCAAAATGTCCCGGACTGCTTTGCTGCTCCGGACCGTGGGTCAGGTTCTAGAAAGAGAGAGAGTAGGGGGAAGAAGGGAAAGAAACTCGAAGAATGGAGACAAACCAGAGGGTCTGTAGTCAAGTCTCGTTTACTGTCTTATTCATTACCTTGCAAGAAAATCCTGGGTATTTATAAGCACAAGCAGGAGAACACAGCTAAAGACACTTTACCACGTGCACCATGCAGCTGGGGTCACTAAACAGCAAAACAAGATATGTGGGATAAACAAGATGTTTGTCAGAGTATGCTCAGCTGTTATAGGCTGTTGAAACCAAGTCTCTTGTCAGGGTATATGGCTTGAGATGGCTGCAAAGTTGATAGTTGCTTTCTGCTAAAAGTCAGCTCCTAACAGGTCCCCCTTTTTAATTTTTTTCAAAGGGAAGGCTGGGAAAACTTATGGAAACCGTGCCTGCCTTAGGTCGGAACAAATGACCTCAGCCTCCCTTTCCCGTCCTTGGATATTCAACAGCCATTGGTTGAGCTCCTGTCTTAGGATGGTGAGGTCTTCCTTTTTAGGGGCAAGGGTCTTGAAGTGTTCTCTTACCCGCCATTGACTATCTGGCTTAGCGCATGAGTTAGGGGTTAATCCTTGTCAGTCTTGATGACAAAGGTTTCAGAGTCCCCTACTTCCAGCCTGTAATAATGGACCTGTATGGGTTTCATTTGAATAGCGTCTATCTGTTGTACAAAAGCCATCAGTCTGTTGAACAGCATGAACCCGAGAGACAAGAGACTTAATGCCTAAATAGTATAAAAGCAACACTCTTTTTAAAGGGCAGAAATACAGAACTGATCATAGCTTTGATCTTAACAAAACAAGTAAGGAAATCTCAAACCCAAAAAACAACTATAGTAACTGTGGTACTGGGTTTTCTCCTGGGTCTAAACAATGTTCCCCACTAAATCATAATTTGGGGAACCAAGAGTTCAATAGAGCCACCCTGGAGATACAGGTGGTGATGTCTCCTTTAGCACTGAGAACTTCCCAAGTCAGGTTTGCTGGTTGATCTGTTCCAGTTTGAAGGCCTTCATGTTTTCTGCAAAAATACGCTTCTCAGGGGGTTTCTCCTCCCTGGGTTTGTTATTGTTGTCTATTTGTTTAATCAGTTTCTCTGGCAGCCAGCCTGCAACATCTGCAGTTTGGGAATATATGCAAACAGAACCTCTTTCCCAGATAAGCACTGGATCTGGCCCATTCCAGATTCCAGTTAATGGGTCTTTCCAGAGGACTGTTGCAAAATTCTTTTTGGTATCAGGATGCCAGAATCTATCTGCAGCAGATTTTCCTTCAGAATCCAAAGTTAGAAAATTTTAAAAAAAGAGCACATGATGAAGGATATTTCTCGGGGATCACTTGGTAGGATACCATTCCCCTTTTTAATTTTTTTCAAATTGACATTTAATGGTTCAATGCGTCCTTACTTTCTTTCCTGAGTTCAACCAAACTCTCATGCAGTTCTCCCCACTTGCCCCCTCCCCCTTTTTGTCCATTTCTATTCTTAGCTTTTGATTTGCAATTTAAAAAATAAAAAAATAAAAATAAAGGGCCAGGCATAGTGGAGCATGCCTTTAGTCCCAGCACTTGAGAGATAAGAGGCAGGCAGATCTCTATGAGTCTGAGGCCATCTTGGTCTACACAGTGAGTTCCAGGCTAGCCAACAGATTGTCTCACATAGTGACACTGTCTTTTTCTTTTTCTTTCTTTCTTTCCTTCCTTCTTTCTTTCTTTCTTTCTTTCTTTCTTTCTTTCTTTCTTTCTTTCTTTCTTTTTTCTTCTCTCTCTTTCTTTAAAATTTAAAAAATATTTTATTTGTATTTGTGTATCTATGTGCCATGTGAGTGTGGGTGCTTTTGCAGGCCAGCAGAGGGTGTTCGATTCCCTGAAACTGCTTTTACAGATTGTTGTGGGCTGCTATGTAGATTCTCAGATTTGAACCTCGGTTGCCCGGAAGAGCAGCCCAATCCTCCCAATATGGATGAACTGAACTCAGGTCTTATGGAAGGGCAGCAAATGTATTTAACTGCTGGGCCAACTTTCTAGCTCTATAATTTATAATAATAATTATAATTTATTTTATTTTTTTATGTGCGTGTGCATGGTGCATGGTGTGTGTGTTCCCTCAGACACTAGAAGAGGGAATTAGGTCTCCTGAAAATGAATTTACAATTACAATCTACTTGATATGGGTGCTGGGAACCAAACCCTCTGACACAGTAGCAAGCAGCCCTAACTACTGAGCCATCTCTCCGGCCTTCTCAGATATTTTATAATACTAAAACTATCTCAAAAGTATGTAATTTAGATTACGTTTTGTTTTGTTTTGCCTCATGGTTGACTTTTATGAAGACAATTCTCAGCTACTTCTTCATTGTTTGGACTTGTTTGGGGTTTGCTTGTTTGTTTTGTGACAGGATCTCACTGTGTAGCTCTGACTGGCCTGGAATACAAAACATAGACTAGGCCTGCCTTTGAATGTGCACTAATCCTGCCTTTGCCTTCCAAGTGCTAGCATTACAGATGTGCACTGTCACGCCAGACCTGTTCTCCTTTTTAATCGTTTCTTATTTGTGTGTGGATGGGGGCGAGGGAGGGTACATGCTCTAGCCATGAGTGAGGAGGTCAGAGGACAACTCGTGCAGCCAGTTTTCCCCTTCCACCTTTACATGCATCCCAGGGATTGAACTCAAGTCACAAGGTTTCCCTACTTTCCCCAGTGAGCCATCGTGACAACCCTCCTGCTTTTCTTCCCAAAGTACATGGGTTTCACATCCCTGATTCTCTTGTCTTCTGCAAACAGCTTCTAGTTGAGTACGTTGTACTTTCTTCTTTTCCTGAGGGAGATAGACTTCATGTGAGAAGAGGTGTTGGGAGAACAGGACAGGCTGGGACTCAACTGGGACAGTCCAAGGACAATCTCTGGTAAAAGACCAGGAGTTTTTTATTTAAATTTTTTTGTGTATATGAGTGTTTTGCCTGCATATATGTTTGTATACCACATGTGTGCCCAGTGCCCATGGAGGTCAGAAGAGCCAGTGCTCCTAACTGCTGAGCCATCTCTCTAGCCCCAAGGACCAATTTTTTTTTATTTTTACCTTCAAATCCAAGGTGGACCAATATTTTGGTAAAATACAATAAAATCGATTACTTTGCTGAAATCTTAAAAATGACATAAAACATAAGCTCAATTATGTTCTTATACTTAAAGAGATACCATTGCATTTTAAATAGATGTATTTAGAAGAAACATAAAAACCTGTGGCTTTGAAAGGGAATAAAGGTGATTGAAAGATGACCAGTGGGGCTGGGGAGAGAGCATGAGGGTCTGAGTTTGAGCCACAGAACCCACAGAAAGCAAGATGTCAGAAGCAGAGACAGGTAGATCTCTGGAGCTTGCCAGCCAGCTAGCCTAGCTTAATCACAAGCTCCACACCAAGGAGAGACCCTGCCTCAAAAAACCAAGATATGGAGTATACTAGAGGAAAGTGTGTTGACTTCTGGACCTCATACATATGTGTGTTCTCTCTCTCTCTCTCTCTCTCTCTCTCTCTCTCTCTCTCTCTCTCTCTCTCTCTCCATAACTTTTCCACTCTACACATACAACCAAACAGGATTCAAAGTACTTCCATATTAAAAGCCTGTATGCTCACTGTGAACAAAACCAGTGTATAGCACTAAACTTTTTATAGTGGCAATTTATTAAGCTTGTTGATTCCTAACATAAAGGGTTGAATTGTTAACAGTTGTACATGCAGATGATAATGTGTAGTATAAATATTCTGTTTTGTCTTAATAATTTATTTACGTTTTCAGACAGCCTTGCTATGTGTCCCTGGTTGACTTGCTACCCGCTGTATTATCCCAGGCTGGTCTCAAACTTACAACAATACTCCTGCCTTAGCCTCCCAAGTGCTGGGATTACATATGTGTGCCACCACTCCCAGCTGTAACTAGTTTTACAGCTAACAGCAATGGAAAAAAAAAAAAAGGTGTTTTAATGTAATCCATCCTGTTGAGTATACTCATTTGAAATACTTATCCAATATCCAATTTCTTCCCTGTGTCTTCAAATATGTACCCAGCAATTTATGATGTTGATGTTGGAGTTAAAAAAAGAAATTAAGATATAGCTCATCTCCAATGTCTTAGATTTCATTGCTGTGAAGAGACATCATGACCAAAGCAGCTCTTATAAAGACAACATATATCTGGGGCTGGCTTACAGGTTCAGAGGTTCAGTCTATTATCATCAAGGTGGGAGCATGGCAGCATCCAGACAGGCATGGTACAGGCAGAGCTGAGAGTTCTACATCTTCATCTGAAGGCAGCAGAAGGAGACTCCCTTGCAAACTGGGTAGAGCTTGAACACTAGGAGTCCTTAAAGTCCACCTACACAGTGACACACTTCCTCCAACAAATCCATGCCTATTCCGACAAGGCCACACCTCCTAATAGTAGTGCCACTTCCCATGGGCCAAGCATATAGAAACACATGAGTCTATGGGGGACCAAACCTATTTTAACAAACCTACCCAGTAAAATACATATTTCTAAGTTCTTGAACACATATATGCATTCTCTCTCTTTCTCTCTCTCCCCCTCCCTCCTTCTATTCCCATCCTCCCCGACAGCTGGAGTTAAGCAAGTTGCTGTGGCACACAGCTATAATCCTAGCACTCAGAAGATGATGGTGGAAGGGTCATAGATTTGATACTACCTTGGGCTATAAGGACAGCCTAGACTATATACAGACCCTGCCTCAAATGGTGTAAATGGTACATGCCTTTAATCCCAGCATTCAGGAAGCACAGGAAGAAGGAATAATCTCCATGAGTCCAAAGCCAGCCTGATCTACAAAGCAAGCTCCATAACAGCCAGGACAACAATAGAGAGACCCAGTCTCAAAAGAAAACAAAAGTTAGAGTTAAATATAAATGTTGGATTCTACGTAATTGTGGGAATAGTTGGCAAACTGCCTTTAACTTAACTCATTTGCCCTTATAACATGGCTTCAGTGTGTGTGACTAGGTTATGTAAGGTCATTCTCTATATGAATCACTGTGCAAGCTTTATAACAACCAAACTCGTTCAACAAGTCTATTGTTTTGCTTGGCAATCATAGAATGTCAAAATGTCAAACTTTCATAGCACAAGTGGTGGCAGATGCCTGCAATCTTGGCTGGCATTGGCAGCCTGACACCAGAGACCAAACAGTTTGAAGACAGCCTAGATTCCATAGCAAGTTTCAGACCAGCATGGGTTACATCATGAGACCCTGTCTCAAACAAACTCCACCCATCTGAGTACTAACTGGGCCCAACCCTGCTTAGCTTCACAGATCACAGATATTCAGGGTAGTGTGTCCATACATGAGTTCTCAACACTAACTCCAGTATTTTCTTTTAACTTACCTGCTGTGCCAGTCCATTTTGAGTAGGCTCCTAGTCTAGAAGTCGCCTTCTGTCTTCAGGGATAGAGACGTGTCAGTGACAAGAGAACTAGCCAAAGTGTCAGTTGAGTTTAAAGAGAACTTGAAGGACAAAAAAAAGCTGTAAAATGGAAACGTGACCTTGCCACTTAAAGGAACACAAATGTGCCTCCCCATCTCTCCTCATTTTGTGTGTAAGGTTCAATTTCCAACTGATAGCACTTTTGCTTTCTCAGCCCCCCCCCAAGTCTTTCTCCCCAAGATGTGCCTATGGTTAACTTGAAAATTCAGTCCATACCCACCCCACCCTCTCATAAAAAAGCCAAAACCTCACACTGGGAAAAAGACAGCATCTTTAACAAATGGTGCTGGTCAAACTGGATGTCGGCATTTAGAAGAATGTAAATAGATCCATCCTTATCTCCCTGCACAAAACTCAAGTACAGATGGATCAAAGGCCTCAACCTAAATCCAGGTACACTGAACCTGATACAAGAGAAAGTGGGGAATAGTCTTGAACTCATAGGAGAGGACTTCCTGAACAGAACACTGATCGTGCAGGCACCAAGATCAACAACTATGGAACCTCATGAAACTGAAAAGCTTCTGTATGGCAAAGGACACCATCATTCAGACAAAGTGGCTGGCTAGAGAGTGGGAAAAGATCTCTACTAATTATACAGTCAGAGGATCAGTATCAAAAACATAAAGAATGAAAAGAATAAACTGGACATCAAGAATACAGTAACCCAATTAAATAGTGGGGTACAGACCTAAGCAGTGGGTTTTCAAAAGAGGCAACTCAAATGGTTGAGAAACAAAGAAATGTTCAGCATCCATAGCCGTCAGGGAAACATAAATCAATACAACTTTGAGATTCTATCTTACACCTGTGAGAATAGCCACAGCTCATGCTAGGGAGGACGTGGAATAAGGGGAGCACTCATCCATTGCTGGTGGAAGTGCAGACTTGTCCAACCACTGTGGAGGTCACTGAGGTGGGTCACTCAGGAAGATAGGAGTTGATCTCCCTCAAGATCTAATTATACCACTCTTGGGCATATACCAAGACTACATCCTACTAGAGACACTTCTCATCCGTGTTCATTGCTACCCTATTCATAAAAGCCAGAAACTGGAATCATCCTAGACAGCCATGAATGGATAAGTGGATAATGAAAATGTGGTTCATTTACACAATGGGATACTACTCAGCTATTTTAAAAAATTAAGAAAATTTCAGGTAAATAGATGGAACTAGAAAAACCTATCTTTAGTAAGGTAACCCAGACCCAAAAGACACAAATACTATATTTTTTCCCTCGTATGCGGATGTTAATTAGCTCTTATACCTTCAACAGGCTACAATCCATGTAACCACTGAGGTTATGTACAGAGTAAGGGACTGGAGAGGTAGGATCTTCCAAAGCGTGGGAAATAGAATATATTGTTATGGAGAGATGGGGGAGACTAGCATGGGAGGATATGAGACAAAAAGTCTACACAAATACCATTGTTTGTCTTGTACTGGCCATCTACTGTTGAGCATGGGGCCTACCCTTAAGTGTGGCTAATATAGCCAGTGTGTTATGATGTTATGGGTTCTGACTTTGTATTTTTAGGGGCTTTGCTTTCTAGCATGTGCCTGTGTGTTTCGTGTGTGGTGTGTGTGTGTGTGTGTGTGTGTGTGTGTGTGTGATGTGTGTGTGTGTGGTGTGTGTGGTGTGTGGTGTGTGGGTGTGTGTGTGTTTTAAATTCTGGGTTTGTTTTTGCCTGTTTCTTTTCCAAAGAGGGGAAATTGTGATTAGAATACAGTATATTAAAAAAATTTTCTTTCAATAAAAGATTCAGTCCATAAAATATGTAGTATGAGAAAGTGAAATGCTTAAAACATGATAGACAGGAGGACACAGGGCCAATCGAGGGGCCCCGATGGTCTATCATCCTAGACAAATGAATGACAAATTAAGTGTTGGTAATGATTCCAATGAAGACTGAAATTAGCTAATGGAAAATGGAAAGTTCTTTTTTTATACAATTAAAATTAATATGTGGGAAATGGTGGAAATTTGGAAAACATCATAGAAGTGTTGGGCAAAACCCAACACTTTTATGTGATGGATGTTGATGGTCCAGTGACTGGCCAAAGGGATGCTTTGAAAACAGGATGCTACGTAATGCTATCCTGGGAACCAACCAGCCATCACCTTGAGAAGACCAACTCTGTCTGCAGGCAAAGGATCATCACAGCTGGGGTGCTGGCTGCTGACATTCACCCACAGGAAGAGGTGGAGCAGCTGATGGCATTGTCACTTGAATATCTAGCCACCCTCACCCCTACCCCACCCCAGTCAGTTATATGCAAGTCTAATTGTATGTGGGCTCGAGGGTTCTAGAGAACTACATAGGCTGAGGGAGACTGGGTGAGGGGCTCAATGTAAGCAGCTTTGGGGAAGCCATCTTCTGCCTCCATGCTGGCTGAAGACTTTCCAATGGCACTACTTTGGGGTCACCCATGCTCCTGTAGGCAATCCCTCATCTGTGTTTTGTAAGTAAGTCCAATAGACTTGTTGGGTCTCAAGGGTGAACTTTGGTGGACTCAAACAAAAAAACTTTGTTTTTGGGACCTTATGAGGGGAGTATACACTGTTCACCCCTCCCCCTCCAAACAGGGAGAAAATTCTTGAATTGGGATAGGAAGCTAAACTTTTTTTTTTTGTTTTTTTTTTGGGGGGGGGGTTGTTGTTTTTTGTTTTATGGGGTTTTTTTGGTTTTGTTTTGTTTTGTTTTTTGTTTTTTTGGTTTTTTCGAGACAGGGTTTCTCTGTATAGCCCTGGCTGTCCTGGAACTCACTCTGTAGACCAGGCTGTCCTCGAACTCAGAAATCCGCCTGCCTCTGCCTCCCAAGTGCTGGGATTAAAGGCGTGCGACACCACTGCCTGGCTATCTTTTTTTTAAAAAAAAATTCTTTAGAATTTGTGTATGTATGTGGGTGTGCAAGCCATGGCACATGAACAGCAGTCAGATGTTGAGGTTTGGTCTTGTTGTCTATTGTTATGCTAAGTGAGGGCCCCCAAGACTTGGAACCTGTAGATTCAAGTGGCCCTGCCCCCAAGTTATTTCTGATTGGTAAATAAAGATGCCAACAGCCAATAGTTGGGCAGAAGAGACATAGGTGGGGTTTAGGTTTCCTGGGGCCTTGGGGTCAGAGAAGACCCCCCAAGGAGAAAGGAAGAAGAGAATCCACCATGGGTTAGGTGAGCCATAAAAATGTGGTCCTGAGGGCTGGCCAACTGGAGTTAAGAGCAGCCCAGATGAAACATAGTAAGTGATAACTCAGGGTTACTGATAAAAAAGTAGATTCTAATGCCACAGAGGGTAGATATGTGCTCAGCTCTTGTGCTGTTTAAGGCTTATTGTAAATATAAAGGTTGTGTGTGTCTCTTATCCTGGAATTAAATAGCCAAAGGCAGGGTGGAAATCCCCTGGGTCAGGATTAAATAATTTCTACAACAGTGAGAGGACAACCTATAGGAGTCAGTTGTCACTTGTTACAGTATGGATCACATGGACTGCACTCAGGGGACAGGCTTGGCTGCAAGTACCTTTCCCATTTCTCCAGCCCCATGACTTCCACTTAACCATGAACAGACATCAAACCCAAACTGGTCTATAAAACAAATGGCCGATTTTCAAAAACAGTCATGTGTCCCAGGTTAAAGATGACTAAGTAAACATGACAACTAAATAGGACATGTGCTCCTGGACTGGACCCCAATCTAATAGGGGGACATTAATTAGGACAAGCAACAAAGCTGAAGGGTAGTTTGTACCTCTGCTTACAAGCAAGACATCATCAGTGGCACACTGGGGAGCCAGAGTTCCTGAACTCACTGCTGTTAGTTTGTTTGTATTGATTGAGCACCCACACATCTTACAATGTACTTCCCACCCATTGCCAGTTCCCACAAACCTGGGGTCTAGCCACCTACATTACACAGATTAAAAACTGATTCTGAGACTCGGATTTTCTCCAAATTGGTCAGCTAGTAAGTGGAGCCATGAATTACATCTGTGTGACTGCAATACATCTCATCATGGCACGGCTAATGACCACAGTATTTTGCACAGGTCCAAGTATTCTGTCACAAAAAGGATGGGAAAAAAAGTAATTTAGCAAACTGCAAGGCTAGAGAAGGCCTGTTGTCAGGACAGTAGGCGTTTGGCAGTGGGAAACTGCTAGGGTTGTTTTGTTTCTGGGTTTTTGACAGATACTTGCTATGTAACCCTGCGGATTCAAACTTGTGATTCTCCTGCCATAGCTCCCTGAGCATTGGTGTAGGAGAGAGGGGAAAAACAAACAAACAAACAAACAAACAAACAAAGAAACAGGAACCAGCCACCCAGGTTGGTCAGCATCTTAAGTGGATGGCAATGTTACCACATGTCTCCTGTAACTTCCTTCCTCCCCCACCCCCGGCCCCCTTCATCATTCCAGCCCCTTTAGCCTTGCAGCTCAGGACTTTAAAATACCCAATCAGAATGTAGGTTATCCTATATGGTAGACAAAGAAGCCAAAATAATATAAAAACTCTATCGGGGCTGTCTTTGAGGGGGAAACCCACTCCCCCCACCCCAGGAGCCTGGGCTAACATATAATAAACTGCTTTCTGCCAAAGAGCCTCTTGCCTATACCACTACCACTAGGCATAGCCCATGAAATTGTTCAGTTAATAAGCCATTAGAAAGTTTATAGACTGGAGATAGAGCTCTGTTGATGAAGTACTTGACTAGCATGTCGGACCCTCACACAATAATAGTGGGAGACTTCAACACCCCACTCCCATCAATGGACAGATCATGGAGACAGAAACTAAACAGAGACACAGAGAAACTAAGAGCAGTTATGAACCAAATGGATTCAGCAGATATTTATAGAACATTTCATCTAAAACAAAAGAATATACCTTCTTCTCAGCACCTCATGGTACCTACTCCAAAATGGATCATACAATTGGTCACAAAACAGGCCTCAACAGATACAAGAAAACTGAAGTAATCCCTTGCATCCTGTCAGATCACCACGGACTAAGGCTGATCTTCAATAGCAACAAAACATCAGAAAGCCCACATACACATGGAAACCAAACAACTCTCTACTCAATGATAACTTGGTCAGGGAAGAAATAAAGAAATTAGACTTCCTGAAATTCAATGAAAATGATGACACAGCATACTCAAACTTATGGGACACAATGAAAGCAGTGCTAAGAGGAAAACTCATAGCACTAAGTGCTCTCATAAAGAAACTGGAGAGATCCTACACTAGCAACTTAGCAGTACACCTGAGAACTCTAGAACAAAAAGAAGCAAACACACCCAAGAGTAGTAGACTGCAGGAAATAGTCCGATATCAACCAAATAGAAACAAAGAGAATGATACAAAGATTCAACAAAACCAAAAGCTGGTTCTTTGAGAAAACCAACAAGATAAATAAACCCCTAGCCAAACTAACTAGAGGGCCCAGAGGCAGTATGCAAATTAACAAAATCAGAAATGAAAAGGGAGACATAACAACAGAAACTGAGGAAATTAAAAAAATCATCAGATCCTACTATGAAAGCCTATGCTCAACAAAACTGGAAAATCTGGCTGAAATGGACAATTTTCTAGATAGATACCAGGTACCAAAGTTAAATAAAAAGCAGGCAAACTATCTAAACAGGCCCATATCCCCTAAGAAAATGGAAGTCATTAAAAACCTCCCAACCAAAAAAAAAAAAAAAAAAAAAAAAAAAAAAAAAAAAAAAAAAAAAGCCCAGGGCTTTAGTGTAGAATTCTACCAGACCTTCAAAGAAGATCTAATACCAACACTCCTCAAACTATTCCATAAAATAGAAACAGAAGGAACACTACCCAATTCATTCTACAAAGCCACAATTACTCTGATACCTAAACCACACAAAGACCCAACAAAGAGAACTTCAGACCAATTTTACTTATGAATATCGATGGAAAAATACTCAATAAAATTCTAGCAAACCAAACAAATCCAAGAACACATCAAAACCATCATTCACTATGATCAAGTAGGCTTCATCCTAGGGATGCAAGGCTGGTTCAATATACAAAAATCCATTAATGTAATCCACTATATAAACAAACTCAAAAAAATCACATGATCATCTCATTAGATGCTGAAAAAGCATTTGTCGAAATACAACAACCCTTCATATTAAAAGTATTGGAGAGGGGACTGGAGAGATGGCTCAGTGGTTAAGAGCACTGACTGCTCTTCTGGAGGTCATGAGTTCAAATCCCAGCAACCACATGGTGGCTCACAATCATCCGTAACGAGATCTGATGCCCTCTAATAGAGTTTCTAAAGACAGCTACAGTGTACTTACATATAATAAATAAATAGAGGGAGTGGGGCCAGAGCAAGCAGGGCTGGAGGCCTCCCCCCCCCCAAAAAAAAAAGTATTGGAGAGATCAGGGATTCAAAGTCCACAACAAGACATAATAAAAGCAATATACAGCAAACCAACAGCCAATACCAAATTATTTTGTTTGTATCAATCTGGAGGTTCCTCAGAAAATTGGAAATAGATCTACCTGAAGACCCAGCTATACTACTCTTGAGCATATATCCAAGGTTATCAAGCCAAAGGGCCCAAGTGAAGATGCCTTAATCCCACTTGGGAGAGAGAAGAAAGCAGTAACAGGAGGCAGGAGGGAGGGGCCTGGGTGGGAGAGGGGAGGGGAAGAAGAAAAGGGGAACATGATCAGGTATTGGGGAGGGGGAACAGGAGAGAAGCCCTGAAGCCCAGCATTATGAATGGGAATATACAACCTCAGGAGGTGGGGGGACCCTCTAGAATGTACCAGAGACCTGGGAGGTGAGAGACTCTCAGACTCAAAGCAGACTCAGACCTTGGCTGAAATGCCCGACAGTGGGGAGAGGGAACTTGTAGAATCCACCTCCAGTAGAAAGACAGGGCCTCAAGTAGAGGGATGGGGTTGCCATCCCACAGTCAAAACTCTGACCCAGAATTGTTCCTGACTAAAAGAACTACAGGGACAAAAATGGAGAAGAGACTGAAGTCCAGTGACTGGCCCAACTTAGGAGCCATCTCAAGGGGAGGCTTCAAGGCCTAGCACTATGACTGATGCTATCTATGGTGTGCTTACAGACAGGAGGCCCAACAAGCAGCTGAGAAAGATGCAGATACTTACACCCAACCAATGGACAGAAGCTGCTGGTCCCTGTGGTTGAATTAGGGAAAAGCTGGAAGAAGCTGAGGACGACGGTGACCCTGTAGGAAGACCAGCAGTCTCAACTAACCTGGACCTCCAAGATCTCTCAGAAACTGAGCCACCAACCAGGCAGCATACACCAGCTGATGTGAGGCCCCCGACACATATACAGCAGAGGACTGCCTGGTCTGAACTCAGAGAGTAGGAGGCCTGTCAGCAGTGGGGGTGTTGGGGACATCCTCTTGGAGACAGGGAGGAGGAGGAATGGGATGGGATGAGGAACTGTGGGAGGGTGGCCTGGGTAATGACTGGACTGTAAAAAAATAAAAGTAATAAAAGAAAACGCTAGCACTTGGGAGCTAGAGGCAGAAACATCATGAGTTCAAAGTTAGCCTCTGTTCTATAGATCAAGTTTAAAGCCAGCTTGAATGGAGTACATGAGACTGTCTCAAAAAAAAAAAAAAAAAGCAAAAAAGCTCATGAACTGGCCATGGTGGTAGCACTCACCTGTAATCCCAGTACTCAGGTGGCTACGGCAGAAGGATCACCCAGGATCACAAAATCTAGCAGACATTACATAATAAGATTGTGTCTCAGAAAAGCTTCTGGTCAACTGAGGCAGATGTGAAAGAAAAGGACATGGCCAGAGAAAATAAAAAACGATTCTGTTAGCCCTTGACTCTCAACAGTCTCCACACTGTGACTTATGTTCTTAAACAAATTAGACTTTATTTCAGAGCAAATGGACAGCAACAAGTATAGTAATCTTGGCAGAACACTTAATTATTAATTGCTTTCTGCCGAATGTAGACAGAGGGATGCTGGTGCCATTTACCCTGTAAGGATTAGTGCTGTCATAGAATTCATTTTTCTTTCCCTAGAACTTAGTTTCATCAGTTTTCAATTCCAAAGACATTGGTTTACTTTGTATTTAATCATAACAATCTAACTTCCATGGCAAAGTTTATGTCACATACTTGTGGGGAAAAAATGGATTCTAAGAACCTTGCTGCTATCCACAGATAGATCAGGTACCCAAGAGTCGTTAGGAAGGGTTTTAGGGCCAGGAAGCTGAATGACTCCCATCCCCACAAACTTGGTGAGGGGTAAGCATGCAGGACACTTATGTGGTTTTAGGACAGTGTCCACTTTCTCTCTATGAAACCGTCACCTTCACTCTGGCTTAACTTCGATAAGAGGCAAAAAGAAAAAGATTTCCTTCACTGGGTGGAACTTTAACAACTCCCCCAAACAAACTACCACCCCTTTTCAAAGCTGCCATGCTCAAGTGTTGTCTAGAAATGAGCAGATGAGTGTTTCTGAAGAGGTAGACTCAAGTAAACTTGTAAAAAGTAAAGTTTCTGGTGGGGGTGGTGTGCCACATAATACAGGCAGGAAACTAAAATTTCAAATACATGTGTTTTAAGAAATAAAATTGTAACCATAATTCCTCACCTTAGCCCTTTATTTTCTAAGCAAGTGTTTGTCATCTTTTAAAAGGCTACAGGAAAATTTAAGCCTTTCCTACGCAGTCAAGTGTAAATTTATCATGTACGCTGCACAAGTTCAGTAACAGGAATAGCAATTAAAATACCTTCCTTACATTGGAAAGTCTCAGGAGGCAATGAGAATAAGCAAATGTAGAAAACAGTATGAATTCACCCTTTGTATAATAAAACAGCCAGTCCTGGTGAAATAACACCCTGTTTAATTAGGTTTTTATAATATAAATTCAGAATTACAGTGACACAGATTTTGAATCATTAACTTTATTTGTCACTCTATATAGATATTGGTCCATTTCCACATGAACAGTAGCAATCATCCACTAACACTTAATAGTCTACAGATTGAAGCCGTATCACGCACAAACCAGAGTAACTTCACAGGGGGAAAGTTACGGAAATAAAAATATTTTATATTCATGCTTCAAGATATCCCCCACAGATTTGTTTTTATATATCTAATTACAAGCATCTATATTCCACAAAGCTAGTCTCTTCTGAAATCAACATAGTATTTTTAATATTTTTAATATCTCTACTAAACCACACGGATCACCAAACTTGCAGACGAGATTAAAAACAGCTAGCTTGCCACTCATATTCACTTCTAGAACTAAGCGATTGTATAAGCATATCCAATATTTTTTGGGCTGCTCTTAATTAGCATACTTCCTCCTGTCTCAGAGATATTTACATCAGATCAAGACATTTACAAATAGTTCATAGTGAATAACAGCTGAACTAGGTAGCCTGTGCAAGGAACTCAAGCATTTGAAAGCTTCTCTAAGAAACCCAGTGCATTCTCCAACACGAATAACACAACTATTCTAAGTGGTTTACATTTCTTTCAGTGCGTATTTCCACATATATTAAATGGAATGAAATTACGTTATTAAATGGCTATGTCAACAATATTTGAGCATATTATGGAATCTATATCACAATTCAACTTGTCAACACTATAAATCACTCTAAGAACAATAGGCACACACAAAATAGAGAACAAAATCTATGTTTTCTTTTTAAATAAATTTAAGGTATACTGTCTACTTTAAACAACACTAAAAGATATACTTTAACAAAACAGCGAATTACCTAACCTGTTGTTTAAGTCTAGCATAAGGAAAATTCAATCCATTCGAATCTTCTGGTTTGTCATCCTATAGATGATGCTATCATATCCAGGATCCATATTCCAAATGTTGTAAGAGGTGATTATCACAGCCAAGGCCAAGCCGAGCATAATCCATAGTACCAAGTTGAAAACCACTGAATACTCCAAATTATACTTATACGCGAGGTTATAGGGACTTTGGGTGTTCTACAAATGAAGAAAGGAAATATATCAATAGGAAAGAACTTTAAGATTAAAACATCATTCTGATTAAATGTCTATAATTTGCTATCTATCTAACAGACACTTCCTAAGTGGAGTAATAGCTGCCTATCCACCTGTGGAGAAGCCAGGAACAGGCAGCTTCCTGGAGAAAACAATGGTACTGGTACTAAAAGAAGAAAGACCAACTTGGTGAGAAATTTCCGTGGTAACCAATGCAACTGAAGGTTTGCAGATCCTGTGATCTATAAGCCTAGACCCAAACAAAAACATCTGGATGTGAACCAAGAGACATGCACAAGACTACCTTCAACACAATGAACAATTGGGGCCTGTTCAGACAGTAGAGCACTGAGCAGGAAGATGACTCAGCACCACTGATATTTGTTTGTTTGGGTTTTTGAGACAGGGTTTCTCTGTGTATCCCCTAGCTGTGCTGGAACTCACTCTGCAGACCAGGCTGTAGATGAGACCCGCCTCTGCCTCCCACGTGGTGGGATTAAAGATGTACACCACCACTGCCTGGCTTCCAGTGATATTTTTTAAAAACAACACTGAGCAAAGAACATCTAAGCACGCATGCAATGTGCTTCCATTTGTACAGAATTCAAACCTGGGGAAAATGAAACACTGTTTAAGACTTTTAAGACTTTATAGGCTCAGCATGGCAGTGTACAGCTTTAATCCAAGCAGAGGCAGAAGGCTCTCTGTGAGTCTGAGCCCAGCCTGAGTTACAGGACAGCCAGGGCTACATAGAGAGACCCTGTTACCGAGAGAGGGGGGAATATGAATGAGAATATATAAATATACGTACAGTCCAATTATAAAGGAAGGAAGGAAATGCTTCACAGGATACCGGGGACAATAGGGCACGGGGGTGGCTCAGTGCTAGAGACTTGTCTACAGTGCCTGAACATCTGGTTTCTTCTCCAGCAACATTTTTAAAAAGGGGTCAAATGCAAGAGAAACATTCCCCTCTATACAAGAGAGGGTAGAGGGATAAGGGGACCTGCCAAGAGCAAGCATTCCCTCTTAATACAGTGGTGTATTTACCCTTCAATTATATTGAAGATTAGCTAGAGTAGAAAACGTGATGTTGCAGCTGTCTTTTCCCTGTTGAAGTGGTATTCATGTCAGGCCTTGGGGGTGGGGATCAATTCCTTGTGTACACTGTCTGAAAAGCTAAATGTATTCTTGGAAAAGACATCATTTGGGACACGTCTGTCATTCACCCTGGCTAGAAAATTTCCAAAGTAGGGCAATGGCAGGAGAGGAGGCTGGAACTAGGGAAGCTATGGAGAATCTGGACTCGAACCTATGTACATGCAGGGAGACACCACTGACCAATTTCAGGCAGAAAGTAAGGGGTACAATCAGACTTGCCTTATAAACAAAGATAACATAGCCTGGTGTGGTGGTGGTGGTGGCGGCGGCAGCAGCAGCGGTGGTGGCATACACCTTTGATTTCAGCACCCAGGAGATCGGGGGCAGCCTGGTCTACACAAGGAACTCCAGGATAGCTATGGCTACATAGTGAGACCCTGTCTCAAAACAAAGTCAAACCTAACTGATGACAGTACATGATATGGGAAGGGCCGGCTGGAACGTAGAGGGACAAGGTAGGAAACTTGAGGACAAGGGGTGTCTGGCAGTGTTCCTACTGTATACCAGCACCCGGCATTCTGTGCATACCCAGCAGACAGGTCTTTAAGTTGCTACTGCTGTTTTAATTTTCCTAAGGAACAAATGTAGAGAAATCGAAAGCCTGTGTATACTTGGCAAGTGTTCTACATATCCAAAGTCTTTTTTTTTTTTTTTTTTTTTTTTTTTTAGTTTTTGCTTTATTGAGATGGTTGACTTGCTATTCAGCCCTGGCTAGCCTGAATTTAAAAATCCTCCTGCCTCCACCTCCAGAATTCTGGGATTACAGATGTGTGCCCTCATGCCCGACTTAATTCCTTAAGCTCTGACCACAGCTTAAAGTAACAGAAGACTGACCTCAACTGGAAGAGAGAAGAGGAGATGATGGGCCCACAGCTATGCGCCCCTTCCCGTGGGGAGCTCAAAGCTGACACAAAGGACTTTACACCGTTAAGCCCCTTTCTTGGATTTATGAACATTTTTGCTGAATTGGTTCCATTTCATGTGCATTTTGAGTGTGTATGCATTGCACAGAATTTCTCAATCTTCACTAAAGTCTAATCTGAGACCACCACGTACTCAGAAGAAACATCAGATGGGAACCTCTTGTCTTCCGTGAAGTAGGACACACTAGCACACAGCCAACGCTACTGTGAATGTAGGGTGTGATGACACTGATGGTAGGTGCCCAACCACACTGAAAAGATATTCCAAGGACTGATTCAGACCCAAATACATACATGCTAATCAATTCTCTATGTCTTATCTGTAATGTCCATGTTATTTGATGTTCTGGGAGTCTAATTTTTATGTTTCTTGGTCAATGAGCCCTGCCCATGGTTTCTCCTCTTTTGAGTTTGTATTTGGAGAACTAGCTGTGGGGGTCTCTCTGCACTGTGTACTGGCAGCAAGGACTAGCAGAGGATTACATTTACTTCAGCTCAGTATCAGAGAGCTGCCATTGGTCTGGGAGCAGTTTTATGTTAACTTCACAATTGGAGGTTTCCTAAGGCAATATAAATTTAACCCTCAAATCCATATAAAGGAAGCCCTGTGATCAACAATGCCCCAGGAAGTAAGCCCTGCTCCTAGTGCACAGGGAGACCACTGAGTGTCTTTCTGGTTTTTTTTTTTTTTTTTTTTTTTTTTTGCTGGTAGGCAAACAATTTGTGGTAGTTTGAATATACTTGGCCCATAGGAGGTGGTACTGTTAGAAGGCGTGGTCTTGTAGGAGGAAGTGTGTCACCAAAGGGTGGACTTTGAAGCTCCACCCAGTGCAGAAGAGGCACTTTTCTCCTGGCTGCAGTGAGCACTGAGATGCCGAACTCTCAGCTCCTCCCTTGCCATGTCTGCCTGGATGCTGTCTTGATAATGGACGAAACCTTGAAACCTGTAAGCCAGCCCCAATTAAATGTTGTCCTGTATAAGAGTTGCCTTGGTCATGGTGTCTCTTCACAGCAGTAAAACCCTAAGACACTATTGCTATTCCCCTTTATTGCAGGTGCAGCTGTTTCTGCCTCCCTGACTTTACCAGGAAGTATTAGCTCCAATCTCCCAGAAAGCCGAAGCCTCTTGGCACACCCAACAGGCGGACTGCTAACTACAGGTTCCTCCTCTTTACTTTGTAGGAATGCCTTATTTGAGAGCTGAGCTATGCATTTGAAACTTTATTTTTTATCTAGAACTTCTAAGTTTACTAGTGGAAACTGAAGAGAAGGAAGAAAGAACTCCAGGTCTTTCTTGTGGCTTTTTTTTTGTAACACAGTCTTGTTATATAGCCGAACCTGGCCTTGAATTGACACCAAACCTTGTGGTGGTTTGAATATGCTTGGTCCAGGGAGTAGCACTATTATTTGGTGTAGACCTGTTGGAGGAAATGTGTCACTGTGGGGGTGGGCAATGAGACCCTCCTCCTAACCACATGGGAGCCAGTCTCCTGTTTGCCTTTGGATGAAGACATAGAACTCTTAGTTCCTTCAGCCTCATGCCTAACTAGATGCTGCCATGCTCCTGCCTTGATGATAATGCGCTGACCCTCTGAACCTGTAAGCCAGCCCCAATTAAATGCTGTCCTTTACAAGAGTTTCCTTGGTCATGGTGTCTGTTCACAGCAGTAAAATCCTAACTAAAATAGAAGTTGGTAGCAGGGACTAGACCTGACCATGCTTTTGTTTGGAAGAACGTAGTTTTGGGGATTTTGGATTTGGAACGCAGTGGAATGCTTTAAGTGGGTTTAATGGGCTATCCTAGTAGGCATATGGAAGACTTTGTTGCTGAGGGTGATTTGAACTGAGGAAGCCTGGCTCTAGGGGTTTCAGAAGAAAAGAATTTTAATATGTGGCCAAAGGACTGTTCTTGTGATATTTTGGTAAAGAATGTGGCTGCTTTTTGCCCTTTTCTGAAAAGTCTAACTGAGGCTGAGGTGAAAAGATTTATAGTAATTGTACTGACAAAGGAAGTCTCAAAAAAAAACCAGCAGAGACTTTGTTCTCTGGTTAAGTCTCATAAAGAGCACTTTGAACAAGTGTAACAAGCTGAGAAAGGAAACATAAAATTTATGGTTCAAGTAATAATGAGGCCAGGAAGTGAAACGGAGCTGAATCCTTTGTTCCAGGAGATAAACAGATTGAGGGAGTGCTGACTTTGTGACCCAGCTAAGCTTAGGTCCAAGCAAAGTAGTACAAGCCTTTAATCTCCGGAGACAGAGGCATGCAGATCTCTGAGTTCAAGGCCACTCTGGTACAGAGCAAACTTCAGGCCAAGAAAAGCTTAAATCCAGGTGTGGTGGTACATGCCTTTAATCCCAGCATTCAGGAGACAAAGCCTGTAGAGATCTCCAAATTCAAGGTCAATCTACAAAGCAAGTTTCAGGACAGCCAAGCTTAGGCAGTCAGGGAGTTGGAAAACAGAGAGCTGGTGATAATGTAATACAACAAGAGGTCATGTTTCAGCCCCAGCAAGCAGCAGAACTCTGCAACTTTGGCCATGTGGCTCTGGCTTTAGAGTCAAGAACAGAAGGGATTACTGAAACAACTGATGTTTGTTTTAGTTAGGGTTTTACTGCTGTGAACAGACACCATGACCAAAGCAACTCTTACAAGGATACCATTTAATTGGGGCTGGCTTACAGGTTCAGAGGGTCAGTCCATTATCAACAGGGCAGGAGCATGGCATCATCTAGGCAGGCATAGTACAGGAGGAACTGAGAGCTCTACATCTTCATCTGAAGGCTGCTAGCAGAATACTAGCTTCCAGGCACCTAGGATGAGGGTCTCATAGCCCACACCCACAGTGACACACCTACTTCAACAGGACCATTCCTTCTAATAGTGCCACTACTCCCTGGGCTGAGCATATACAAATTATCACAATGTTGGTTAGCTGGAGCTAAGAAATTAGCAGTGATTAAGAAGAGACCAGCATCATTGAGGTGAAAACCATTTTGGAAGTGTTTTCTGAGAGCACAAAGAAGCTGTGTTTCAGAGATAGCCAAGGTTGTACCTTCTGCTGCAGCTGGACTTGGTAATGTGTAAGAGTCACCCAGGTGGTACTGGTTTTGAAGGCATGAAAGGGTCATGGGGAGCAGCTGAGGCTTGACTGTGAGAGGCCATGGAAGGCCATTGGTGAAGGTGCAGCCTCAGTTGCAGTTGAGGGCCCAGGACTGAAAGGTCATGTAAAGAAGCCGAGGCCTGGCATCATGAAGGGAGCCTGTGAGAGGCTATGGGTGAAACCTGGATGCAGTGGGAGACCCCAGTGTATTGGAGTTGGCCAGTACCATGGGATGATCACCAAGAACATCAGCAGCAGTGGAGTGGAGTCAACCAGAGCCTAGAGTGCTACAGAGGGCAGAGCTGGAGAAGTGACCCAAGCCCTTTGGAGGAATCCAGAAGATCACGTGTACATCTCAGACATTGAAGACCCCAAAATGTTAAAGATGCCAGAGCTGTGGGATACCTGCTAAGGACAGCTGCTAACAGGGAGTGGAACCAGCCCAGGAGAAAGAAGTTTGTTGGAGTCAACAAAGATGAAAAAGGAATTGGAGCTCTGAAGACCACTTTGACATAAGACATGGAGACACAGAATTTGGAGTTTTCCCAGCTGGTTTCCTGTCTTGCTTTGGAAATTACAGTTCAGTGATTGGATGAATCTCAGAAAAGACTTTGAACTTTGAACTTTTAACATTGTTGAGACTGCTATAGACTATGGGACTTTGGAAGTTGGATTAACTGTATTCTGCATTATGCTATGGCTAGGCATGGCCCCCATACACTCATGTGTTTGAACAGGCCTATGGGTGCCAGGGAATGGAATGTGGTGGGTTTGAATATGCTTGGCTCAGGGAGTGGCACTATTAGGAGGTGTGGCTTTGTTGGAGGGAGTGTGTCACTGTGGGGATGGGCAATGAGACCCTCCTTCTAACCACATGGGAGCCAGTCTTCTCTTGTCTGCCTTTGGATGAAGACATAGAACTCAGCCTCACGTCTGCCTGGATGCTGCCATGTACCCACCTTGATGATAATGGAGCGAATCTCTGAACCTGTAAGCCAGTCCCAATTAAATGTTGTCCTTATAAGAATTGCCTTGGTCATGGTGTCTGTTCACAGCAGTAAAACTCTAAGACAATCCTCCTGCCTTACCTTTCTGAGTTTGAATTCTATGTATGAGCCATCATGCCTCACTGAAATGCAGTCTTAAGCAGATACCTTTCTATCTCAGTTGGATCGGGAAGGCAACAATCGCCAGCCAGTCATCTCTAGACTGCCTTAAATCGGTACTGGCTATATATAGGTGTTTTACTACATCTCTCATGCTAATCCTTAAGACAGAGCATGGAGGACCCTGTAAAGGTGCCCAAAGGGGCAGATACACAAACTACTGTGTATCTGATGGCAGCAAGTGGTGTGGCCAACCATAACAATTTTTTGTTTTTTCTTAGACAAAGTCTCATGTAGCCCAACTCATGTTAGCTTTGAACCCATCCTGTAGGTAAGGATGGACTTTAAAGTCCTTGATTTTCCTGCTTTGACCTCCCAGATGCAGGCTGGGATTACAGGTGTGAGCTGTCAGGTCAGTCTAGTGACAGCTGCAGCTGTTCCCATCAAGGTCAAGTGTGCTGAGGCTTTGTGTGTGAGAGAACATGTACCCTGACACACATTTCACCATGGGCAGCAAGCTTTTCTCTGACCCTCTATGTCACTGGGTCTCAACCTTCCTAATGCTGCCACCCTTTCATACCATTCCTTGTGTTGTGGGGTACTGTAATTTTGCTCCTGTTGTGAAGTGTAATGCAGATACCTGTGTTTTTCGATGATTTTAGGCCACCTCTGTGAAAGGGTCATTCAACCGCCAAAGGGGTTGTGACCACTGGCTGCTCATTGTGCTTTCAGTCAAAGCAAGGTCAATACTGAAATACTGATAACTAAATTAAAATTATAAAGAGGTGTATACAGAGGGTCCCAGAAACTGAGGGACTGGATCAAAAAATAATATGTCTCTAGAAAAGCAGAATCCAGAAGCTGAGAGAGGCACACCACTCCCTCTCATTAACTTCTCATGGTTCCTTAACATTAACTATCTTAAACAGCACTGAAAGGTTTACTTTCCTTCCCAGTTGAATATTTTCTGTTTTTTTTTTTCTGTAGGAGGTTATGAAGACAAGGTCTCATATAGGCCAGGCTGACCTGAAAGTCATTGTGTAGTTAAACATGACCCTCAATTCCTAGGCCTTCTGTCTTTACCTCCCAAATGCTAGGATTACAGGCCTACACCATCACCCCCGGCTTCAAGATTTCTAATTTCTTAATTACATTTTATTTATTTTGTGTGTATATGTATGCAAGTGTGTGGGTCTGGAGGTCAGAGGTCAATTTTCAAGAGTCCCTTTGTCTCTTTCTACCATGCAGGTCCTGAGAATCAAACTCAGATTGCCAGGCCTATGGCAAGTACCTTTACTCACTGTTACATTTTGCTGGCAGCCCGGGCTCTTATTCTTTAAAGTAAGCTAATTTCAAGCTTTAAAGCAGGAGCCAAACACTTACTCACCTCTTGTTTTGTCTCAAGGATGGTCCTTGACTTCCTCACAAGGGTTGTGTCGAATGATTTGACAGTCACTAACTCTACCACTGCGTTCCCACCATAGAGACTGTACATGTCATCTGCAAACTGAAAGTCAGTTATTAACATCATGACTAATGGCAAAATACATACATTTTGTTTACATTTGTATCTTTGACTAAAAAAAAAAATTTTAAACTGTCCCTTGGTATTCACGGGGAACTGGTTCTAGAACTTTCTACAGATTCTGAACTATATACTCTTACATGTGCATAGAACCTATGCATAGCACCCTGTATATCCTAAATCATCTCTAGGATATATACATCACTTAACATTATTGGAATGCTATATATTGATTAGGGACTAAAGACAAGGATTATGGCTATAAATGTAATATTCATGGTATTATTTCAAAAAATATATACATTGTGGAATGGATAAATTAGCAAAATTAACACATACACTACCTTACATACTGATCAATTTTGTGTCTGGACAAATACACATTTGTTAAAATTATTTGTAGCTTTACAAATAATTGCATATTATGCAATATTAATACACACTAATACAAATGTGTTTAAGCTTTAATATACAGTGTCTCAGATAGGAAAAAGCCTTACAGGTTTGCTTATGTTAAAATAGTCAGTAAAGAGTTAAGCCTTAATATACACTCACATATTTAAATAAAATTAGGGATCGAACTTGATGGCATAGAAAGCTGGAGTGGAAAGCAAGAAGGAGAAATGAAGAAATCTGCCCAAGTGCTCTCTGTTACTCATGGACCTCACAGGTTTATCAATGAAGCGTCTGTTTCTACAACTTTCACTTATTGGTAAACTCCCATTTATTACACATCAACTGCGGGAAGCCTACTGTGCTACTGTGCTTAATGAGAGTTTCAGATGGGGTGAGGAAAACACTAGACAGACGGACAGTGGAGACAGTTTTGCACGAAGTATAAATATATGTAACACGACTGAGGCAGACTTACAAATGGTTCAAATGGAATGCTTTAGGTTATACCAATTGTCAGAATTAACAAACGCACAGTGCTGCCACTGCTAGCATTGGAAAAAGAGTCCAAACACACACTTTTTAAAAATTGAGGATAGGTTGATGTTGGTCTTTTGGTGTCTTACCATGTAGCCCAGATAGGTCTCAAACATGTAATCCTCCTGCTTTCACCTCTAAGTGCTGGGATTAGAGACATATGCTGCCATACGTCCCCAAATCCACCTCCGACCCTACACCATTCTTTACTTGTTATGGTGGTGTTACTGGGAATTGAACTTAGGGCCTCACACATGGTAGGTAAGCACTCTGACACTGAGCTATATCCCCTACCCCACCCCTACACTCTCCTTAGACATAAGAATTAGAGAACCTTCAAAGAATCAAGCAATCTTTCAGTTGGACTGAGTTGGCTCAGGGGTGGAGTGATTGCTTGACTAGCGTGTGAGAGACCCAAGAGTTCCACCCTTGCGCAGAGGAAAAGAGAAAAGGCTTCAACCAATAGCATTCCTCAAAAGATTTCTCTACCAAGAGACTCAAATGGTCACATGCCACCCCCTCTACCAGCAGCATTGCTATTTACCTTTTGAAGAGCATCAACGAGAATTCTAGAAGCATCCCTGAATTGTTCAGAGTCTTCCCCGTACCGCTTCCCGAGTTCATCCAAACCTGCCAGCTCCAGTGAATACAAGTCGGGAGAATGATCCTTGGCTAGGTGCTTATGACGAGACAACTTCGAACAAACAAATAGAACAAATGAACAAATGAGATGTCAAATGCAACCGAGTGACACCTTGAATACGTTAGCCGGCCACAGAACCCACACTAGTGCACCGCTGCCCTCAAATAGTTTAGAATGGCAGTGAAGAGAACTTCTTTAAATGAGTTTCTGATAAATTCAATACATATCTCATTGCTTAACTTTAAAAACTTAGATGTGAGATAAGGCATGAAGCAGTAACTGATTGGATGGATATGGTGTGAGGAATTCACAAACCATCAGTGTCTTCTTCCTGCATACCCTCCCAGACCACTGCCCTGGCCCCCAGCATGAAGCTTTCAAACTCCTTGAACCAAGCCCTGACAAAAAGGTTTGGCAAAGCACTTCAGAAACTAGCAGACAAGTAAGAAGATCTATTTCAGTCATGAAGATGACTTTAAAAACCACTTACTAAAAGACAACTCGCAGCTACATTTTTTTCCCTTTTCGATGTTGGTTAACACTATTAATCATCCATATCAATCTTCTTATTTTTTACCCACAGCTATGGATGCTGGAATTAAGTCCTAATGTCTGACAAGGAATAGATAGCCAAATTATAACTACAGCTAGGGTAGTTTTATTCCTAGGCCTACCTTCTTTGAGGATTTATGGCCTCTCCCAAGGGAAGAAATGCAGAAGAAACAGCTACTAACACTAGACAGAGGTCAGCGTTCGCTAGGCCACCAATAGTTTCTCAGTGTTCACGGGATCATAAACCTGGGGCACACTTAAGCTTTTTAACTGCCCTCATTTTATTGAAAGATTTTCTAAGAAGCAAAACAGACAACAGGACTTGAGAGTCCGGGCAGCCTACTTACCAAACTTGAAATGTCATGCAGCACTTGCAGTTCAGAAAGAAAGAGCAGGTCAACCTTGAGAGACCAAAGAGTGGACACTGCTTTAAATACACATCAGACATCTGTACTTCCATTTATCAAGTAAAGGACAACATAGTGCAGATCCTAATCGAGTAAATGGACAGTATTCTCCTCCCTTTGTAGGTCCGCTGTGATTGAAATGAGGCAGCTCAGTGGTAGAGAAATGCTCGGTATGTGCGAAGCCCTGGGCTCAAGGTCCGGTACCAGAAAAGGATGTACATAAAACATCATTTCCTACCAAAAAGGTGATGGTCACTCTCTAGTCCAGTGACTACCACTTGATAGCTCTACTTCTAAGGAAACTGTGCTCCCTGGGGGGAGCGAGGGATCCTGATATATATATACTATCTTAAGATCCTACCAGTGGACCAGTTTACTTTCTTGCCTTGAACACTTTCCAAAGCAGAGAATTAAGAATGGTGGCTCCTAGCTACCCACAATGGCTATAAAGGACAAGAACCAAAAGCAGGGGTGGCTGGCAGGCATGGTGGTGCATGTCTTTAACCCCAGTACCCAAAGAGAGGCAGGCACATCTCTGGAGTCTGAGGTCAGCCTCATGTAAACAGTAAGTCCCAGGCCAGCTAAAGAGTAAGTGTAGCTCCAAAGAAAATCACCAAACAAAGCAGGTGCGTCTCTCTGCTGCAGCATCCTGAGTACATGCAAAAAATATTAGCAACATATTAGCAACAGCTGTGAATAATGACATCGAGTCACCAGATCGTCACAGCTCAACCAACCTTCAGGAAGACTGGTTTGTGGCCTGTCTGGATCAACTGGCAACACTGGTGGGAGAATGGAGAGTATTTACTGAATGGCAATTCAGAGAAGGTGTGTTTATTCACAAATACCGCACCATCGGAAGAAGAACGTCCTCCAGCAGTAAAAGAGCCCAATTCCTCATTCTCTACCACTTTCAGTCTTGCTAAGGTTCCAGGTAGTATATGAAATGGGAATTTAATAATGATGTTTCTTTGATTCACTCAACAACTGAACCACTTACTTCATTATTCCGACTCAGAGAATTGAGGGGGAGTGAGTTGAGAATGGAGTTCTCTTGAAACAGGCGATTCCGCAGCTGCCGCAATGTGACTGAAAGGTCTTCGAACACCGAGTTTGCTTTCCCCACCATATACACTCTCTACAAGAAGAACCCAGAATGTTAGGTTAGCTGCCTTTCATGGATTCATTCCAACATACAGACACAGTGCACAGCATGCTTCACACAATCACTTTAAAACTGTCATTAAATCACACTTCTTTCTAAGGATCTTAAATGAAACCTTGTTACTTACCTCCTCACTGGGAGCCAACTGCAAAACTACAGGAGTTTCCTCCGAAAATAAGGAGTGAATGGAATTTGCAACACTGTCAAGACTAAAAGGAACTGCCTGAAATGCAAGAGTAAAACTGCAATTATTTTCTGGAACAAAGTGGAAAGACGAATTAGCCAGCTAGTATAATATAAGCAAGCAGCAGCCTCAGGAAGGCTCCATAACGTTTTCCATTACCCTTGCTATGTATTAACTGTGCATAGTAAAGGGTTCACTATGTGCCAGGCTTCCATATGTGCTCTGAATGTGAGGGCATCTTCTACTATCCTTCACTCTACCATCACTTCTCCTTTCCCAGGCTCTTCCCTATGCCTTCTATTATTTTTTGATTGTGTCTTTTCGTTTTGAATTTTGGTTTCTACATGAGAAAAAACATGTAATATTGACTTTCAGATTCTGTTTTTTTTTTTTCATCTAACATTGCTGCTTCTTGTTCTATTCATTTTTACCCCTGCAAATGACATAATTTTTCAACCTTCTTTATGGCTCCACATAACATTTACCAGGATTTTTTGTGGTATTTTTTCATATAACATCCTACCCAACTTTATGGGTTTTTTTCTCTCTCTTTCAAAAAAAAAAAAAAAAACCCTCCACACAAACCAAAAATCACACCAGTACTTTTGATGAAAACTTAGAAGACTCACATCTTTTCCAAATACAAGAGTCCCTTTGAGGGCACAGGAAATTAAAGAGCCCCTTAGAGGGCTAAGTCTATCTCCTAGTACCTAAATGAGAAACAATTTGCAAACATAAAAAGGCAGGTTAAACACAAATTTGTTTTGGTGTTTATTTGTATACTTTTGGAGTGAGAGGGTTTTTTTGCTTTGTTGAGACAGGGCCTCCTATAGCCCAAATTGGTCTTGAACTCAGTATGTAGCTGACAATGATCTTGAGGTCATCCTCCTACCTCTACCTGCAAATGCTAGGATTATAGGTATGTACCAATATGCTCAGCTTTGTGTACTTCACAGAGCAATACATTTGGGTTGTAACATCAATTGAACTTGTGTGTTACTGAAATTTTATCTGCTTGCATTAAAAGAGGCAGTTTAAGGAAATCTGAGATACTAAATTTCATCAAAAGAGAAGTAGGTCTCATATAATGTTCTAACAATATTTAGTGGTCATCTTCAGATAGAGGTAAGTCCCTTAGATGTATACCCCATCTCTGTGTGTCTATGTACCATTTGTGTGACTGGTTCTGGAAGCCAGAAGAGGCTGCTGGGTCTAGATTACAGAATGATTGGGAGCTGGCTGCCATGTGGGTGCTAGGAATCAAAGCCGGGTCCTTTGCAAAAGCAGTCAACGCTCTTAATTGCCAAGCCATTTCTCTAGCCCCTTGAATTTATTAAAGTGCAGCACACATACAATACAGTACACAAACCCTGCAGTAAAGAGATTTAACTACATTTACAAATAAGTACACTCTCCTAACCCACCTAGATTAAGACAAGAATACCAGCAGTGTTCCCTAAGCCGTCCACCTCTACCCTCAGGGGTGACCAAAATTTGAACTTCTATGCTATGCTGGGTTTGTTTTGTTCTACACTACTTAAAAAAAAAGATTACAAAAGAATTTTACTCTCAAAAATTATAGAAGTTCTGATATTACAGTATTAAAATAGCAAGAGGCTAGAAATAAAAGCAGTCCACTCTTTCAAACAGAGGCCTCAGGGTTGGTTTCCAGAATCCGCATAATGGCTTAAAACCATCTATAACTCAAGTTCCAGAGGATCTGACACCCTCCTTTGGCCTCCACAGGCACCAGGCAGGCATATATGTTCAGATATACATGCAGACAATATGCTCAAACACAAAAGTGGTTTTATTTATTTATTTATTTATTTATTTATTTATTTAGGTTTTTCAAGACAGGGTTTCTCTGCATAACAATGGCTGTCCTGAAACTCACTCTGTAGACTAAGCTGCCCTTGAACTCACAGAGATCTGCTGGCCTTTGCCTCCTGACTGCTGGGATTAAAGGTGTGCACTACCATCACCTGGCTACAAAAGATATTTTAAATCAGTAGTATTTTTTTTTTCAAATAAGCAGTAGCTCAAACTGGCATCAAACTTCTTATGTAGCTTCATTGCTTGCGAGCCCCCTGCCTCCACCTTACAAGTGTCTGAATTACACTGTACCCAGTGTGGTTTTGTTTTACTGGAGATTTCTTGGTGACTTTTCCTCCACTACTCCCATTATTATATTAAAGGCTACTGTCTACAAGCAGCAAATGAATGCCAATGTGGCACAGGCAGAAAGGAAGGGAAGTAGGGAAACTTTCCCGACAAAATACCAGTGGCCAAAAGCAGCTCGATCTCAGGATTTTATGACTAGAACAGACACAATGCTTTTCTTTTAGTCATGATGCATATTAACTCTTCCCAAACTTCCAAAATGAGGTCATAAGAACGAGAGGGGGAGGAGCAACTAAGCTCCCAAAAGCATGTTGTCACCAGCCTCTGCGAGTGCCTGTCTTCTGTGGCCACCTCCTTAGGCTTGGGTGGAAACATCTATGACTGTAACCTGCCTGCCTCATTCACCTAGTGGAGCAGCACGTGGGTCAGGAAAGTTGGAGGCTGATGGGTACAGCCTAGTAATCAACCTGAAGAAGCTAATGAATGAGTTAAATGCCAGATATGGGAGGAAAAGAAATAATTATATAGTCTATATAGTAATTATATAGACTCCTAAGTGCAAAGGGTAAAAAAAAAAAAAAAAGCCTGGGTGATTGGATCATAATAACTTTTCCCACACTGTTTTAGAGAGCTTTGCATGGTTGTCCAAGAATTTCTTCATCAGGATCACTTGAAACTACAACAGTTAGCCGACAAAAGGAAGCCTTGCCAAGTAGAATTTAAAGGTTATTTCTGCCTTTAGATTGTGTGTATGTATTGTTCCCTGGACCTTCCATCTCTTTCCCCATTTTCTTCCAAGATAATCAGAAGTAGCCAATCAAGGTCAATCAGTAAAGTGAGCCCTTGTCATAGCTTCTCATGCAAAGTGATGCTATTTTACTTCAAAATGTTTAGTTTGGATGGGGCTCAGCTGGTAGAGTGCTTGTTATATATGAAGCCCTAGGTTTATTTAATTCCTAGCACCACATACACTGGTGGTGCATGCCTGGTAACACAGAGTTCAAGGCCAACCTGGGTTACATGAGACCTTGTCTCAAAAATCAAATTTGGGGTTCTATGCTAATAAACTTTAAATGGTGCTCTGGATTTTATATATTTGTGCATAAATGAAATAGATATGCATTAATGAAACACATGGTGATTTGTCCTGGCGAATCTGCCTTTCTGAGGTAGCTGGAGCTTTACTAGTCTTCTTCCCAAGAACAAATGGGAGCATTTTATTGTCCCTAGCCTTCTGCAGAAAAGAAAATTTCACTGTCAACTCCTGCTCACGGTACCCTCCTCTTTGGCACCCTGTTGGCAATAGTGTGCCACTGGAGTGGCCTTGCAGAACATAGATTTGTGCCCTTCTGAGAGTGCTCCCTCTGCTTTTGCTTTGAAGATGTAAGCCCTCGGCTTCCTGCTCAGTCCATCCCTCCACCCCACCATCATGACTATTATCCCTCTGGAACCATAAGCCCGAAAGCCCTTCTATAAGTTGCCTTGGTCATAGTAGACTATCACAGCAGTAGAAAAGGAACACGAGGCAGCTTCTCTTAATTCAGAACTCTCCTCCATTGAATATGACCACAGTCTAGTAAACTTACAACCACCATGTAATTTTTTTTTTGTCAAAAGGAACTACTTTCAAAAGAATTTCAAAGGTGCCGGGCAGTGGTGGCGCACGCCTTTAATCCCAGCACTTGGGAGGCAGAGGCAGGTGGATTTCTGAGTTCGAGGCCAGCCTGGTCTACAGAGTGAGTTCCAGGACAGCCAAGGCTATACAGAGAAACCCTGTCTCGGGAAAAAAAAAAAAGAATTTCAAAGGTAATTGTGCTTTAGAGAGGTTGTACTCAAAAAAGAGGTATATTTAGACTATAATTCGCTTTTTAAATGAGAAAACAAGCAAGATAATAAAGACAGTTCAAAGAAAGATGCAGAGATTAAAATTGCATATGCACACACAAACACAGGCAAATTCAATGGAGATAGTGGGATAAGATTGCATATGGAATACTGACATAATATTTAAGAGAATAAGACTAACCTTGAGAGCTGTTTATACTATTACAGAGAAATCATTTGCATTCATGTCAATTGACAGAAAGTCTCCAGTGCACCAAGTTTACATAAGAAATACTCACATTCTCCAAAGGGTAGGAGATGACGCTGCCTGTGGGGAGAGCCAGTTTATCTACCCCCTTCACCATCACCATAATGGTAGCCCGTGGCCGGTGAAATAGGTTACCCACGGCAAGCCCTGGCCAAGACAGGTCCTAAAGATTGAAATGCACAAAACACTTCTTAATTCTCAAATATGGAAACTATCTCCCCAGTAACACCTAATAACCAGAGTGAAGGAGTCTGGGGATGACACTGGCTGGGAATGCTCAAAGGCGACATAAGGCATCTTATTGAAGCAACAGCTACAATCTCCTAAGGAGGGTCATGGATGCCTGCCTTCTTTATATTCTTAAAACTGTACTTATCAGAACGTTCACTCACAACTTTTGTGTAAAAAAGCAAGCAAGTAAACAAACCCCACGTCTGCATTTTTCCAGCCTGTGAACTGTTACTTTCTTCCCCTGACTTCTTCCTTTATGGACAGCATTGCTTTTACCTTGCAGAGACAGCAAGAGCTGTCAAACTGTTCTCTCTCTACTAAGCACTTTATACATAAAATGCCTTTAACAGTGACTCATGTTGCCTTACTGATAATTATTTCTGAAGCTTACTGGAACAGTCATTTATAGTCAAATTTATGCTTGCAGAGAACTAGGTACGAATCTCATCCTGCAGTGTAAACAACTGAGCCTGCTCACTCAGGCTGTCCAAAGAAACCAGAGCTTGTGGGCTATACCCTTAGCCCTACTGCCAAGTAGTGCCCAAGCAGAGCTGTCAATTTTGAGAGGGCTTGGAGCCTAGAGTGACTGATGAGATCAGCAGCCAACTGATAAAGTGGTAAGAGACTGTAAAAGCAAGACGAAGTGGCAACCCCTCCTAAGTTCTGAGTTTCAGGCCTCTTGAATCAAATGGGTCCAGACCCCTCTACTACAGTTCTATTGGTAGCCAGGACTACCACAGGTCATGGCTTCATTTTAGGAAAACACAGCCACTGGCTGCATTATCTAACTTCAGATGAGACGTGTAGGCATTTTAGCGTTTGTAGCAAATTAACTGCACTGCAAAAAAAAAAAAAAAAAAAAAAAAAAAAGACACAACCTATTAATAGCAGCACACCTGTAATATGTAAATTACATTTCAATTCAAAATAAAAATATACTTAAATTACTAAAAAGATGCATCTACATGCATAAAGGTTGCCACAATGATGAACACAGGTTTATTGATAATGATGTATGAAGACTTGGTTTTAGAAGCATTTACTTAAGATCACCCCAAATACTGATGAGCCTTTAATGTTTTGTAATCTGTAGCAAATATACCTGTTTGTTGCTCTTTTGACTATAGGAAGAAATCAATAAAAAAAAAAAAACGTTTTAAAAGCAGTTACAACTACTTATTTTTAAGTACACATACTTCCTTCACAGAGAAGCCCATGGACAGTGCAGCTACATCTGGGATCCGATCTCCTGGTATAGGCCAATTTCCATTCCGGAAAACAACAGACCCTGGCGATCTTAATATGCTAAATTCATTCCCTAAAGCACCTAAGGAGAAAACAGATTGGTAAATGAATGGTCATCAGTATGTATCTTTTGCATCCACCTTGAAGTTTATTAAACATAATACATTTCCCCATTCTTTACTGGCTGAATTATATTTGGACAAAATACTGAATCATAAATCTGGAGAAATCCAGGGTGGGATTCTAGGGATGGCATGCAAGTCTTCAAGTATAGGCACATGTGCTACTGCAGATTTCAAACAGCCTAGTCCCAGATCGGAGCTACGCTCCAAGACCCATCAACAATGTCCCCCTAAAGCATCAGCTGAAAAGAACATATATTGGGTTGTAACAGGGCACATGTGTAACTATGCCAGAGAATATTCTTTTTAAAAACTAAAATTAGCAAATATTAACTATGCATAATGAGTTTCATTATGGTATTTTTATAGAGCTGTAGTGAATTTTGATCATATTCACCCATTATCCTCTCTTGCCACCTCCATTCCCATTGACACCCCCTTCCTTCCTCTTCCTAACTAACCCTCTATTTTCATGTCATTTTAGGGGGTAGTGAACCAGAGTTTAATAAGTCCTGGACACAGAGCATGGGGTAAAGAATTATTTACAGCAGCGAACCGGCGGTGGCGCAGCCCGTAAGGCATCCGCCTGCAGAGGGCGCCGGTCCGTCTGCGCCCTCTCTCTCTCTGTGGGTGTTCGAATCCTGTTCGCTCCCGCCCACCTCCTCCCACATCTCGTGGGGAAAAAAAAAAAAAGAATTATTTACAGGTGTATAAATTCCTTACCAGTGGCTACACCAGAAAATCCCCCCTCACTCCCTGCAACCATTCACTGCCTATAGCTCTTCAGGGATGGGTGAAGCCTCATAAAACTCCCTCCCCCAGCTGCTACTAACTGCCTTAGGGAAGGGTGAGGCTTCATGTGCCCTTCACAGTACAAGGCAGGGTGTTGATGGGCCCAATCTTCTGCATCTAATTACAGCTGCAGTGGCTTTAAGAGTGCGACGACAGTCTAGAAGACAGTGCCCCATAGCAGCTTTTCTTCCGGCCCTTACATTATTTTATGCATTTATTTTACATGTAAGCACGTTTGTCTGCATGTACGTCTATACACCATGGGCATGCCTGGCTCCCCCAAAGGCCAATAGAGGGTATTGGATACCCTAGAACTGGAGTTTCAGATGGCTGTGAGTCACCACGTGATTACTAGGAACTGAACTCAGGTCCTCTGGAAGAGCAGTGAGTGCTCTTAACTGCTGAGCTTCTCTCCAGCTCCAGGCTCTTATGTTGTTTGCTGCCTTTCCCATAATGTTCCCTGAACCTTGGAGGACTGAAAGAGGTTCCTTCTAATGCTGTAATACCGCCTCCACAGATGACCCTTAATAGGGGAACGTGGCAGTTTGGCAAGGATCAGACATCAGTGGCAGTTCTCTGGATTTTAAAAAGCAAAAAGTTTTTTTTCCCCTTCCTGGTACTAAAAAGGATGAAACTCTGAAATCTTTGCATTATTCTGCCACCAGACCTCTTCTCTATAACATGCAAATTTATGATGTTCCTATTTTACTACTAGGCTGGTGGGCCAGTACATCCTTACAGGTTAGTATACATCTTTGGATACAGGGGGTTTCCTTATGCCACCACATAGGCAACTTAGCGAAATGAGGACTGTCAAGGATATGTGTGTCCATGTGTGTCCAGGTGTTACCTGGTGGGGTATAAAACACTTCCGTCTTCAGAAATCAAAGTCCATTAATAGTGTTTTCAGTTGACACACCAGGATGGTGAGAAATTGTACCCTTTAATCACTAACTAATCAAAGTATACAGTATCTACAGCTAAAAAGTGAAGGGCGAGAAGCAAAGACCTCCCCTAAGGATGGATTATTGGACCCGTTCACCCATTTTCAAGTGCTCTCACTCTGTTCCATCTTCATGGTGCTGGGGATGGTCTCCAAGGCTTGAAGCAAGCTACAACAAGCACCTCACCCCTGAGCCACACCCCCGGAATGACAAGTAGCTACTAGAAACTTTTGGGTTCCTGTGAAAAAAATTAGTTCCAAGTCTAAAACCAATCTTGGCCAGGCCTTCTATGGGAAAACGAGACTTTGGTAAAGTATCAGTGTTATTCCCTTGACCTCAAGAAAGAAGTGCTTAAGCCTACACTATGGGAGTGACACAGAAAGCAACAACAGTTGGTGTTTTACTTTGGCAGTATTGACAGTAAATAAAAAGCCCCAGGCCAGTACAAATACAGTAAGACCAGTTAGGAGTTTCAATTCAGCCCAGGGCCAGAGCAACAATTTCTAAACTTTTAGCTGAAGGCAAATTAAAAAAAATTACCAGAATGGAATGGTCATCTGTAGGCAACCGAAATCTTGGTTTATTACCCAGTAAAACTGCACAGAGCCTCCAGGGCAAAATTTAAAATGTGACACCTCAGGCATCTTGAAAGCCTTACTTCACGAAGGCTGGTGAAAACAGGCAAAAAGCCTCCACTTTCCAAGAACAGACACACTTCAGGAACCTCTCTAGACATGGAGATAGCTTTGTTCTGAGATGTGGCCCCACATCTTCAACTCCATGAGACGGCATGATGTAACCGTCTCACCTTTGTGGTTTACCTTCAACCACAGCTGCCCAACACTCCTTTAGCAGCCCACTGCTCAGAAAGCCTTTGTTAGGGTCACAAGAAGGGTGACGCTGTCCAAGCTTCTGCATGTTACAGGCATCACACCTTAGGAATGCCTGGCAGAAAGCCAGCTGTCCCTTACTCAAATGCTAGCAGTGGTGTGGGAGTGCCACCTCAATTTACAAACAGTTTGCCCCAGCTTCTAGTTCTCTGAAAATCTTTTCTTTGTCCTGAACTGAAATAGGCTTCCTAACCTCCAGCTTCCTCGGCTTCATCCCTCCAGTCTCCAGCTTCACAGAGAGAGTCTACAGACTCTAGGCCACCCACTTGCTCTCCTCACCTAAAGTTGCCAGCCACAGCTCTTTACCTTCTTCTAGTCATGAGAATACCTGTTTGACTTTCTTACAGACTTTCATTCATCCGTCTAAGGAATTATTCACTTACCATTTATTGATCCAGTTTTGAGATAGATGACACAGCAAGAGATAAGCGACTATATGGAGGTAGGCAAGGATTTCAGTGTGTCTTGTTCATACATTCCCAGAGCTGAGACAGCACCTGACACTCAACTGCCTGGCAGATGTTTGCTGGGTTGATGATCAAATGAAGTCACACCCGGAACTACCGATTTCCCCTCTTATCAGCACAAAACCAAGTCCTACGTGCTGCCTACACATAAACCACTAAACACCCTAAAAGTGCTTTGCCAAAACAATAGCAGTCTCTAAATGCTTCCCTTAGGGGAAGAACCCTGGAACTATACAGTCCAGTATTTGCTTTTCTACTTCATCTCATGCTGCCTGCTTTGGCCCCCAGTCTCTGCCTACACCCTGAAACAGCACACCAAACCCTGAGATACAATTCACCCTTAATTGCCTCACTTCCCCACACATGTGACACTGAGTCCCTCTTTGAATCCCACCTTGGCCTTCATGAAGACAAGGTTCCTGGTTTTCTTTCCAATTTCTCTGACTGCTGCTGTGCTCTCTTTAAAGCTATGGTGCTGGGCTTCAGATATCAGTTCTCTCTACCTGTCTTTATAATACATATGATATACGTGTTATGTCCAACCATTGATTACAAATCTGTACTGTATTATAAAGCACATACAAAACATTTTAACCTCTGCAGTGTTCTTCCCAATGGAATCACGATATAAACCCGAGTTTAAAACATCTGACCATTCGTATTTAAAAAGATTTTTTAAAACCCACATACATGGAAATTCTAATACATATTCCCAGCACTCAACTGAATGATGAAGCACACTGTATTTGAAAGATCAGAGGACTCAAGTCTACATCGTGCTCCCCGACTGAGCCCACCTACCCCTAAGGGGGGTAAATACCCAACACACTGCCTGCTCCCAGGTTTTTATTCCCCGTCTAGCTCTCCCCCAGTCTTAGGCCTACACACTCAACACTGACATTTCTTTGTAAGTGTCACTGCCCCCTCAAATTTAACAGTTGGTTTGAATCTGGACTCACTAGCTTTCCAGAGACTTCTACAGTCTCTCTTCCTTTTAGCTGCTCGACTACTTCCTCTTTAAGCCCTTCTGCCATGCCACAGGCAATCTCTCGTTTCCGCTGCTCATTTTCCTTATTATTTCTTGACCACCCCCCACCCCACTACCATGCCCATCCCTCGCCAGGTTTGCTGCAGCTGGCTGCGTATGGCCCTGTCATACCACCATCAGTTCCAGTTTTCTCTTCTTATTTCCAAAATACAAATCTGTTTATTCACCCCTCAGCTTAAATGCCTATGCTCACTACCTAGAGTCTTTCTGGGGGGGGGTGGGAACCAAAATGTCCCCTGGCCATTTCACCAACCTGACTTCTGAGATTTCAACAAGGCCCCTGCTCTTCAGCTCTCTTTAGCCTGTGCTCACATGCACATACTGTTCCGCTTGAATTCTTTCCCCCACCTCAGCCTTTCATATCATCTTCTTGGGAGGACCCTCCCCTGGGGAACATTCCTTAAGCCTCTCCAGTCTGTGTTTGAGAAGGAGCTAATGTCCTTTCCTCAGAGACTGCACTGTCTTGTGCAGTGAGTTTCTATGAATGATGGAATGGAACTAATCAACTTTTAAAAAGGGGACAGGGGCTACTTCTGTCCTCCAGGACATCAGAGACCAAAATCAACTCCCATGGTTCCCTAGTTCTTTCTAGTTCCCTAACACTGTTTCAAAGTAAACAGTGAAATCTGAGCTCTTAACCATGTTTTCCATCAAATCACACTTAGTCATTGTGGAAAATAACACTGTACCCTCACCTGACAAGAGCCAGCAGCTCAGGCTGTTATATGAACTTAAACCATTTTAGCAAGGATAACATGTCCAGACCATGTAGAGAAATAATTGTTTTACCTTAGATAAAAACCAAACCAAAACCCAAAATCCCACTGACTCAAAATGTCATAAAGCTGAACACAGTGGCGCTAAGAAGGCAGAAGCAGTTAGATCTCTCTGAGGTCAGGGCCAGCTGGGACTTCATAAGATGTCAGGCAGTATATTAAAACACGGAATTTCAACAGATGTCCAGCTAAACTACAGTGTCAATGGAAAGGTTTTGTTTTTTAAACCGAATTAAAACAAAAAAATTCTCCCAAAATGTGTGCATGTGTGTCCATACACATGGATGTATGTGCAAGCATGTGGAATCTGAGGTCAACCTCCAGTGTCTTTCCTCAGGAACTGTCTACCCTGTCTCTCATTGGGAACTAAAGCTCATCCATTAGGCTAACAGTGGCTAGCAAGGAATTTGTAGGGACCCATCCATCTCCACCTCCCCAGCCCTGAGACTGTAAGCACACACTGCTATATCCAGTTATTTATATGGATGCTGGGGTTCGCACTCACATCCTTATGCTTTTGTGGCAAGCACTTACCAAGTTCCTTGAAGAATCTCCCAAAGTATCTTGATTAAATCAGGATGGCCTTTCCAGAGCCAACAATAACAATGAAAAGACCCTAACACTTTGGAGGCCTGAAAATATATGCAACTATTAACACAAAGGGCTTGGCACCTCCAGGGCAGAGAAGAATGTTCGTGTTCAAAACCATCACTAGATATTTTTCACTTTAACTGCCATTCCAAAAGCAGGACCGCCAGCATCTCATATAGCACAGGCACGAGGTCTCTCTGACACAAAATACACATTCCTCCTCAAGTTGCTCTCCACTTGAATTTTTTTTGAGACAGGGTTTCTCTATGTAGCCTTGGCTGTCCTGGAACTCTCTCTAGACCAGGCTGGCCTCAAACTCAGAGATCTGCCTGCCTCTGCCTCCAGAGTGCTGGGATTAAAGGTATGTGCCGCCACGACTGGCTTCACTTGACTTCTTATGTCCTATTGTCTGCAACCCCAGTCTCTGTCCCACTA